>NC_091687.1:76935000-77062500 GCF_041296265.1 Equus caballus
TTATATATTTGAAACTCTAAATTTGAACTGTTGAAATTTAAAATGAGAACTATTTCTTCTGTTATATATGAATCGTATATAACTTGTGAAACAATACTGATTATTTTCATGTAGCTTATCTTCAAATGTAGTAATACTCATGAAAATAAGGCAGGCTTCATTTTGTTTCTCAAATATATTCCAATATCAAAGGGTTAATTTTAAGTAATACAATATTATAAAAATGCAAAATCTATGCAATATAGTTGAGATCATAAGACAATTAGATTCAATAAAATGTTAGAAATAATTTCTTTTTTGTATGAAGTGCTTTTGTTTTTATTTTAATTCTTGCTTTTCCCTTTGTGGAATTCTCTAATTGCTAAGGGCTTGTGGTTTCAGGGTATATTCAAAAGAGTGTGAAAGTACAAAATATTTTCTTACTTCTTTTAGGTATTGAAGAAGGGAAAATCGCTTTGAAAAGCTTAATATTTTCAACAATGGCATCATTTTTTCTTTTTAGTCATTATAATGAAGACTGTATCTAACCATTGTCCATTAAAAAAACACACACATACAACACCATTTAATCATTTTCCCTCCATCACAGTCACATACTTAACTTTCACACATTTGTTACTCAATATGGTGCAAGCTTTTCGTCTGTATATTCTTATCTGATGAAACTCTTGAATGGATATCCTATATTTTCCATTGTACTCCTAAAAACTCCTTCTGAACTTTCAAGCCACAGAAACTGAGTATCTAAAAGGAAGCCCAAAGTAGATTTTTTTTCCACCTGTTTTGTTTCTCCCATGTACTGATGTTCAGCCAGGTCCAGTAAATGGAAGCATTTCCTTTCCAGATGGTAAAATGACTAGGGCTAGAAATTTGTACCTTTATCTTAGACTTCAAGAAGGGTATGTCTTTTTAATAAACAGACCCGTTTTGAAATGCCTTAATATTGTTCCTACCATATTGACCTATTTCACTGTTTAGGGAAGAGCTCTTGACTCCACAGTGATACGATAAGTCCACCAGGCTGGAGAAGCTGCAACGAAGAGTCTCCCCTTTCTTTCTCTTTTACTCTGTATCTTTTTACTCAACTTCATTTTATTCTCCTTCACTATGAAAGACAGAGAGGAGCTGTAGTCATTTGTTGGGGAAGTGACGAGAAGTTTGATGGCTGTGGCCATATTTCCAGAGTGTTGTGTGATCCTTATCCTGCTAATTTTCAGTAGCACCCTGTACATCAGCTACCATCAGCTGCTACAGCACCGCATTATAATGAAACGTATGCCTACAAAGTTGATTCTCTCAAGTCAAGACTATATCTATTTCATTTCTGTACCCCTATCACCTAGCAAAATGTCTAAGAAAGGACAGGCCGTTGGTAAATGTTCACTGAACAAAAGTTGAAGCAGGGTTGTGAGCCCAGCATTAACCTCGTAGTTGTTCTCAGAACTGTAACCTTAGCGTGGTAGGCTGGAGGAAGACGTGCTGTCCCTGAGCCAGCACTAGGACACTAGGGAGATGTCTGTCTCAGCCTCTGCTAGGCACTCCGTTCACTCCAGCTTTAGAGAGTCATAATAAAGGAAACCTGTTGAAACACGTGGATGGTCTCCTATTAATGCCATTAGATCATCACTTGAATGGATTAGTTAGCTAGGCTAGAACTACTAGATATTTTGACATATTTACTGGCCTAAATATGTGCCAGGTGTGGGGAGCACTCTACACACCTTTTTTCCTTACTTTCTATATCAAGTCCATTGCCAGGCCTGGTTGTGAAGGTGAACTCTGGAGCCAGAATGCCTGGGTTCAAAGCCTGGCTCTGCCATTGAGAAGCAGTGTGACCTTGGGTAAATGATTTTTCCTCATCTGAATGAGAGAGGAAAAAATACTACCTGATCCATAGGCTTCTTCTGAGTATTGAGCTAAAATGCATAAATGCCTAAAACAGGACCATTCAGGTATGACATTTATTTATCTAATCTACTCGTTTCTATTCAACCCCATGGCCGTTATCTGAGATCACTCCCCCAGCCTTTCCTGCCTGAACTGGCCTGCTCACTTCTAAGATCCCTTGCTTTAAACTGTCCTCCAAACAACTCCCAGCTTATCACCGTTAATGCTGCAGTTGCCAACTTCGTTACCTTCCTAGAAAGCACCATTGATTCTACCTCTTGCTTGAAAGCTCTCACTGACTTCTCAACCACAGTCCAGAAAATCAGCGTGCTTTAAAACATTTCTATATATTTACGTGAATCTTTTACTCAGCCTCCTACCCATCTTCTCCGCCCCTGAGCTGTGGTCAACTAGATTCTCAATAATTTCCGATATTCAATGTGCCCTTTCTCATCTCTGTAATTTGGCATATGTTCACAGGAACATGTACCATTGTTATCTTCAACTGACACTTTAAGACAATTCAAAAACTCTCCCCTGTGAAACTTTTTCTCATCCTTACAATCTACACCCTCTTGCTTCGCCACAGCAACACTCATCACACTATGGTTGAATTATTAGTTTATGTGTCTTCCGAAAGTGAACTCCTTGGGAGCAAGGCCATTAAATTCTCCATCATTGTACTTCAAACCCTAAACCCATGATTGGCAAATAAATAAAGGATTATTGAATGAATGAATCTGTGCCTGCTTGCCTTTCCTAATGGCGAGCTTAATTATAACGTACTATTACTGCAAGTTGATCTATTATTTGCTTTGATTAAGGTAAACATTTAAATCCCTTAAAGCAAAATTTCATAGAACCTAAAATTATATGCTATCTGGCTTGCCAAGAATAATTCCTAAGAGGCTAGTCTAGTGTAATGCAATGGTTCTCAAAGTGTGGTCTCTGAACCAGAGGCATCAGAATTACCTGTGGACTTGTCAGAAATATGAAGACTTGGTCCCCTCTCCGGACATATTGAATCAGAAACTCTAGGGATGGAGCCCAGAAATCTGTGTTTTAACAAGCCCTCCAAGTGATTCCGATACCCTCTCAAGTTTGAAAATCACCAGAGTAATTAGAGCAGACTGAAGCCCAACCGCCTGGGTTCAATTACAAGCTCTACCCATTATTAGGCCTTAAACGGTAGAATGTTACTTAACCTCTCCGTGTCTCAGTTCCTTCATCTATAAAATGAGAATGATAATAATTAAGGTTTTTATGACGATTAAGTTAGTTAGTACACAGAAAGTACTTGTCACAGTGCTTAATCATTTAATGACACTTAATAAATATCAGCTTTTACTCTTACAAAATCAACATCCCCATGAAATTTATTCCCTATGAGATGTTCTTCCTATTTCCTGATTCTTTTGATTTCATACCCAGAATCTATTTTCATGCTGGTCAATGCAACTGTTGATAAGTTTGATGAGAACCAGGACTAACCAAATAGGACTTCCAGTTTGTTAGGGGCCACTTTACCTGCTCATAAAGACCCACAATCATATATGAGATTCAGTGAATCAAAGAAAGGAGAATCTGTTTTCTATTCAAATTAATTGGCCCATGGTCTAATAAATGCTGCTTTTCATTTTTGCAACATATCTTCATAGTGTTTTAAGGAATTCTTCTGTAATTTCTCTTTCTCTATTCTTCAGTAGTTTTGTTCTTGATAATAGTGATTGCTTATCAAAATGAATACCATCCCCAAAAAAGGAAGGCATTACAAGAAAAAAATCACCATAAACAATGCAAAATTGTCTAAAGAAATGTTTAGGCAAGAAAACGTTTTGATGCAGAAAATTTTGAAGCATTATTTTTCTAGAAAATGGAATGCTCATCCATTCTGCCCACTGTTAGAGTCTATCATCTCAAAATCTTCCATATATTTAACAGCATTTCAATCTTTGAATTCTTAAAATGAAAGAAACAGATTTACAGTGGTCAAGCGACAAAGTGTAGAGATACAAAATTTAATGGGAAGATGGCTCAAAGTATTTTTTGCCTTTACTACTACTTAGAAAATTGTATTTATACTTGTTCCAGTTTGTAATATTATTGAGAGTAAGGGCCACTATTTTGCTTTTTATTATCTTGAGGAGAGGAAAAATTATGTACATTATACAAGCACACATGCATTCATATACACGAGAAAGAGTTAAGTTCAAGTTCTTTTAAAATGTTTATGTTGGGGCCAGCCTGGTGGTACAGTGGTTAAGTTTGCACATTCGACTTCTGGGCCCAAGGTTCGCTGGTTCGGATCCTGGGTGCGCACCTATGCACTGTTTGTCAAGCCATGCCATGGCAGGTGTCCCACATATAAAGTAGAGGATGATGGGCATGGATGTTAGCTCAGGGCTAATCGTCCTCAAAAACAAAAACAACAACAAAGGTTTATGTTCCTTGGTAACACACATAGGCAATTGTCCTAAGGCAATCAGCCTTTCCAGAAATATTTAAATAAAAAACGACTTCTCTAGGATTGAAATAGGCCAGTGGTCTGACATGCAATCTTTTGTCCAGGGATTCATAAATTTTCATTTCAGAAAACTTCAAGTAAGGTATTTCTCAGCTTTCTCAGAAATCTTCCCCATTCTTTGTCACACAGGCATTCACTTTACTGATGTGTTAGCACGCTGTAAGATTTATCATTCAGAGAGTTAATGAAATTGTAGGATTGTTCTTCAACTATGGTATTTAAATTATTTTGAATGCATCTTAACTAGGACATGATTGAAAATGAAAACCTTAAAAAAGGTAAATAATCTTGTGATTAATATTGTAAGGAGATGAAATAGGCCACAATGAAAAAACTCTCTGAATAGCATGTTTAATTTTAGGTATCCCAATTTGAGAAGGCAAATTAAAGAAAGTTTCAAAAATTCAGAACGATTAAGAGAAAAGGTGACAGTAATTAATGAAGAAAGCTTACAGGATCTCACTTCATAGAACATGGTGAAGAAGTGCTTAGAGGCAGAGATAATAATTTACTGATATTTAAGGAATGTGAACAATGAGAATGAATATCATTTTCTAAAAATATTGGTACAGTGGGAATAATTAGGGATATTAGGAAGAATTTTTAAGCCAAAAAAATGAAAAGAACCCAAGAAGAAAATTGGATGATGATATGAGTTCATAGTTTAGGTCTGTAATACTAAAACAACGTGTGTCAGTAGTTGACTAACTCACCTGTCAGCTGACTTTTGTGCATATAAATATAGTACAAAGAGTGTAGTAGTGTTTCAAAGAAAATTAGCAGGGAAAATTAGACTCAACTTCTAGCATCCTGAAATTCACACTCAGTAAGGATAGAAATAAAATGTAAATACCTTGTTTACAAACACTAAGTTACTATTTCAAAATCTCCAATAATTACAGTCTTAGAATAATCCTATATGTTAATATGTCGGTGTCAAAATAATATAAAGAAAAAGTGTCCTCTGGCTAGACAGGAAATTCTTATCACTGTGAGAAGGTGTCCTGTGAGTCAATTCATTGAAGAAACTCTTTGGTGCATCTCTTGAGAGAGGTGTCAGACTTTACACAAGGTGTTGGCATAGAAGTTTCATGTACAGGCTGCCCGATACCAGAGACAAAGTAGATGAAATTAAAAGAAAAGTGAATACAGATTCTGAAAATCTGGATTCTAGTATTGGTTTGCCCACTTTGCTGGACGATCTGAAGGAAGTTGCCTCCTGTACTAGCCCCACTTTCGCAGGTCGGTAATAGGAATAATGATACCTGCCCTGCCTAGCTGAAGGGGACGGATGAATTAGTTGAATAAAATAATCTAAGCCAAATGCTTAATAAAATAAAGCTCTAGATATGTATTAAACTTAATTTTGGTAAAAATCTTCATCTTGAGTGAAAAGATTATGCAAATAACTGATATTATTCATCCAAGTTCTTTGATTTCTTAAAATAGAGAGAAATGAGGTTGTTTTGGATTAAGATAAAGCTATTTATTGTATGAATTGCATGGGTAAAAGACATTTTATAGTATCAAATCCTGTAATTTCAGTTATTACTTATAAATTATGATATGTGTATTTACGGTGCTTAAAATATGTGTTTTATGTTATCTATTGCTAAATAACAGGTTAGTCCAAAATATTATTTTATCATATCTCCTGATTGCATGGGTCACAAATTTTGATAGGTCTCAGCTGAGCAATTCTCCTGCTCCATTGGTATCCACTGAGGTCATCTGGCGGCATTCTGCTAGCGGCTGGTCTGGTCTGGAAGGCCCCATATAACTTCATTTACCTCCCAAGTACCTTGACGAGGGTGTCCGGAGGGCTGAGCTCGGCAGGATCACGCTCGCTTTCTATGTAGTCCCACTGCCTCTCCATGTGGTCTCTGAAGCATGGACTTTCTACATCAAGTTGGACTTCTTACATGACAGCTTGGGGCTCCAAGAAGCAAGACGGAACTGCCGGTCCTCTTAAAGGCTTGTCCCAGAAATGGGATGACATCACTTCCAACATTCTTTCTTGATCAAAGCATTCATAGAACAGCCCAGATTCCAGGAGAGAGAAATAGACTCCACCTCTTGATAGGAAGTGTGTCAAAGAATGTGTGGCCATTTTTTACTGCCACGGTGCATTTTTAAGGATAACTAAAATATGTATATAAATAAAATCTTCTTGCCTAAAAATTTTTTTAAGTAAATCAAGAAGATTGTAGCTTTAGTTTTAGTTAAATACTTCCATTCAGTCAAATCAGTACAAGTATGAGTCATTTTAGTAGAAATAGTTCAACCAGTTATGTGCCTTGTTATGTGCCTTGCCCTAGACTATTCCTCATCAGTACAAGATTAAAAGACTAGTTGAATTTACTTGATATAGTCTGACAAATGATCAAGCAATGGAATCAGTGATTATTTATCTTAGATAAACTGTTTAAGCCACCAACGAGTCAATCTGCTTGGGCTAAATCTACAAGTCTTTAAAATTATAAATACATCTCCAAATAGTAATGTATTAAGTAAGCATTTATACGTTACCAATAGGAAATTACTTAAATTATTTGAACTAGAATATTAATTAACAATAGTATATTTTGTATATTAACAATTTTGCATTTTGCTCACATGTGAAGGAATTTTCTGACAATCATTTAGCATGCGTTCTTTAATGAGGACTTCATATCATAGATCTTAATCACTAAATTACTAACTAACATTATCTAGAATTATAACCAAAGGGAAGACTATGGTTGCTTTTTTTTAAGAAGAACATTTTAGAACAAATCAGTTAACAAAAGGGTTGGCGTATTTGTAACATGCCCATCATAGTCTACTTTCAGCTACTGATTGTTCATTTCCCCAGAATTCTGTATTGCCTGGTACTTTCTCACATCTATAATTCTATAACTTAACTTTATAATGATCAACCCATGACACAAAGTATCCGAAATAACATCTTTGTCTTCACAGGAAGGTCAAATGATGCACTGTTTTAGCATTAAATTTAGATTTTCTTATTAGTTTTTGGAAAATCTACAAAGCATGCATGGTAAACGTGTACAGAATATATAGATACATTTATATTTATATGTACACACACCCACAAGTTATTTATTTAGAGGGGCAAAAGTGACACCAAAACTCATAGCCTGACAGCTTGTAAAATGGCTTCCTTCTCCCTCTTCCTCAATTTTTTATCTTTTACTTTTGTAATCTCAGTGATCTAGACACCAAGTGTAGGTCATTCTATATTAAGGGAAAAAAGCATTTCTGTTTTTTAGTAGAGGGTTGTCATCGAAAGCTAATGCATAAACTCTTGTTCCTGGCTACATAGCTGAGAAGGGACTATTAATAAGTTTGAGTGCTGAAATAAAGTAGCTCTTAAAAATCCATGTATATTATAACATTATATAGCATCTTATGTATATGTGTTTATTCAACCAGTTAGTCATTCAACAAACTATTTGCAGGCATTGGACCAGACATTAAGGATACAAAGGTGAATAAAACATGGTTCTTGTCGTCATGAGTCAAAAAGCAGCAGCAAGAGAATAAAGAGCATTCCTTTATCCCCTAACGAGCACAGCTTGTGCAAAGACAGAAAGATAAAGAGAACGAAGATTTGGGCAACTACAAATTGGTGGGAATGAACAAATACAGAGTGTGTGGGTGCAGGGTCGGGGGTGGCAATGAAAAGTAGAAGTGATATCATGAAGATTCTTTTATATCATGCTAAAGAGGTTGGATTTTTTTTCTGCAGATGATGAAAAACAATGAATAAATAAGCTAGGAATGGGATCTGACTTGTCATTTAGAAATTTTCTCTGGGGGCAATTTAGAGCAGGAGTCAGTAAACCAGAGCCCACCTGCCAAATTCATCTGTTGTCTTTTTTTGGAAATAAAGTTTTATTGGAACACAGCCACATCCATCTTCCTACAAGTGCTGATGGTTGCTTTCCTGCTACAAATAGAGAGTTGAATGGTTCCAACAGAGACTGTACAGATCTGTAGGCTGAACAATTTACTATCTGGCCCTTTACAGAAAAGTCTGCTGACTCCTGATCTAGAGGACTGATGGGGAAGGTTTGAAATTGGAGATGGAAAGAACAATTAGGAGGTGAGAAACAGTGATGGCCTATAATAAATAAGTGGCAGTAAGAATGAAGAGAAGAGAAGACATCCCAGGGATGTTTATGGTATGGAATACTGGAACTTTTTGATTGACTAAATAAAGAAGAAATCTAGGATGACTCCTAGATTCTTGTCTTATGTCAATGGTTAGTCTGTGGTAAAATGGAGGGAAATGATAAATGTTTTACACATGCTCATTTGGGAGCACATTCAGGTAAAAATATCTACTAGGCCCAAATTTTAGGACAGAGTTCCAGAACAAGAGATGGTAACTGAAGATTGGCTCTGTCGTGGTCATTGAATGGGAGGTGTGAGAAGATCCGTTGAGTAGGTAGAAAATCAAAGATGGGGCCTTTGGACATAACAACAGGAAAAACGTATGGGGAGGGAAGAGGCTGGTAGAAAGAAGTTGGAGATATGACTAGAATGTTACTTTTAACAATCATATTGCTTAGGAAGGATTTATTTTAGTTTAGTTTAGTTTTAACTGTGTATTCTTTTATAGACAATGACTTGATATATTAAAATGTAGCCACATAGCACAATTAACCCAGGTACTATGTAGAACTGAATGAAACTAAATAGGACATATAATCTTTTTGACCCCTTGTGAAAGTTGTTCAGGTAGTTTTTATTAAAACAAGAAAGAAAACCTTAATTCAAAAAGAAATAAAGTATTCTCAATCATGTTGCCAATAGAGAGGTTTTATGGAATATCCACTTAATGGTGCTGTTTGGGAAATAACCAGCAACTGGATTACATCAGAGCTCCACAATGCATAATTATTTTCAGAAACTTAAACTGTTTATATCCACGTCATATAAAAGTTCACGTGATAAAAAGCCATGTTCCAATATGATTCTTTTATGATTGTAAACTCCACGGCTTGTCACTAATTTACCACCTTTAGTTAAAATTGTTAATAACATGATACTTATCAGAGAAGCCTAACATTTAAAGAAGTCTTTAACATATGAATTTGTTATGAACTGTGTCACTTTATTTCAAACATAATTTTATAATTATCATTTCAGAGCTTTAGATCAGTCTTTAACACATTTGATGATTGGGCTGTGTTGTATTGTAAAGTAAAAACACCCATATATGCGAATCACACTAATAGTGATGATTTATGAAAAGTTAAAGGGCACTTGGGAAGATGTAAATAATGTCACTTAAGCAGTAAGATAGTGACATAATCAAGGTTAACATAGCATATTCTCTGCCACTAGTATAATTTCGTATGAATAAATATAAGGTTTTGATGAATTGGAACCATATTAAACACATGATAATATCCGTATATAATGCTATATAAACTTCAACTAAGATTAAGATAGTCCGTTAAATTGTATAAAATTCCTTTTTATTGTACTCCAGTTAGTAAATGTGAAAACATGGTAGAAGTTATGTCAGTAGTTTATTTTCTATTTGTATACACACATTATAAATAAATCCATCATTATAACTGGTATTGAAGAAACTACAACTATAAAATGTATAATTTGAAATTCACTTTTTAAGAAACGGCTTTTGCCAGCTCTGCTGTAGATGATGGCTTCACCACCAAGAGACCATGTTCTCATGTTACCTCTACAAACTGGGGGGGGAGGGGAAGGTTTATATAAAGAATAGAATATTGCAATATTTTTTCAGAGACAAGCTTTTCTATAGTCATTTCATTTTCTGGTTTTCAGAAGTCTTGCATTAAATGAGAACCCTCAGTCGGTAGCTCCTGCATTTGCCTGTTTCTGGTGTTAATTATCTTTTGTTTGCCCTTGATAATCCTGAGGTTGGTATGCAGATGATATGAAGGCTGCAGAATCATCTCAAAGTGTAAAAAACAATGGCATTGTCAATTCTGCATCACAACACTTTATAAATTATGAATGTTATCCACATTAAGGAGAGTGGTAGACTTTTAAAATTACTTCCATGAATAGATTAAATTACAAGTATTATTACATTTCATTTTATTAAGTGCATCTTAGTAGTTATTAGAGCAAATGAACATGTTCTCTCAATTACATAATAACATTAGAACTAAAAATTATGCATCAACACTCCCAGATGCATAATGGAGCATTGCATATTAATCACTCTAAACAATATTTTTGAGTTTATATAAAGGCAATTATTACCTATTGAAAAATAACATTATTTTATTGGTTTATTAAAATTCAGTTTAAGAACTACCTCCTTTATAAAAAGCTCTAGGTATTTTCAATATTTTTCAAAGAAACATAATGTATACAAGGAGTTCAGTTTACTTACATTTGATGGTGCTTGTCTTACTATAAAATCATAAGATTTTATACATATAACAGGAAAACAGTCACTAAAATATGATATGCCAGATTAGCTATTCATGTTATATGAAAACCACTTGAAAATTGTATTACTAAAAGTTTTAGTTGTTCAATTTGGAAGTTATAGCTCAATATTATAATAATAACTACTAAAATATATTCATATTAGTGTTAGATTTGAAACTAAGAGTTACAAGTTATAAATACGATTATAATCTGCTTGGGGCTATGAATCAATTTAAAAATATTTTTGCTAGTCTAGGTGACTTGTAAATATCAATTTTCAACAGAAATATTTTTATATATCATATTTAAACTGATTTAATTCTCTGTTTATTTTCCTTTAATTAACGGTCAATGGTTTAAAAAGGATGATTATTGTGTATTACACTAGAATATTACTTCAATATTAGGAATTAAAATTCTTCTTTTCTTATATTTCATAAACTGTTTTGCTTTGATGTTTGAATATTACTTATGTCAATAAAACCTTTTATAAATTTAGTTAGAATTGAATATAGCAGTTTCCAATATCAGCACTCCTTCATATGCGTGCACAAAATAACACCAATGTCTTTAAGTGTGGTGGAAGAGAGCAACCGAATTATCATTAATGTAGCAAAATAAATAAAAGTTACTCTATATTTTTTGAACAACTGTGGAACATGGATTTTATTAAGAATACATGGCCACAACAATTTAATTGACCTGAATTTGTGAATCCAAATTTTAAAAACAGGTAAATGAGTTAGTCTTTTACATTGGTAACTTAACCATGTGTTATCCATTTGATTTAGCAAGCACACTATTTACATTACTTACAATAAAAGTAAAAAATATCCTTTATAAAATAATAAAAGGCAATTATTATCTACTGATTGAACAATAACATTTTGTTTATTAAAATGCAATTTAAGATTTACAGAGAAATATCTTCTATGTTTAGGCATACTCTTTATTTATACTTCTTACATGAACATGAATTCCTTAATTATCTCTTTTCTAAATAAGGACTGCTTTATTTCTAAAGTTTGCTAATGCTTCCAGCAGAAGGGAAAAATGTGCAATATTTCATAGCAAGAAATACTCTGAGAAACATTGACAAAATACATTTAGATTGAGTATTTTTATTATTATTGAAAGAGATATGTCAATATGACTCATTCACCCAGGACTTTAAGTGAACAACAACAAATACCATCTCTAAAATATTTTTAGAACATTTATTTTTTAATATTTCTCTCAAAATGGTATCCAGAATTTATAGAGTATACAGCACAGCACAACTAAATTTTTCTTAACCTGCCTCCAATTCTTTTTTGTTTCCTTCTTGTTTGAGAAGTTTCAGATATGAAAGTGTTAAGGTCTAAGAATAACTCTTATTTAAGAAGAAAAAAATCATGTTACTTCTTAATCTTTCTAATTCTGTTCTCATAAGATGAACTTGGATTTGTTTCTTTAACACCGAATCCTTTTATAGAGACCTGATTTCTTTACTAATGAATTGAAAAAAATGACATCAGGCTCCCAGGTAAGCACTATTAACTAAGTCACACACAATAGTAATACTGTTTCACGTAATAAAAAGAAATATTTGGTTCAGTATCCCGTATATGTTTTTTTTTTCTTTTTAAGCAGTGATTAAGATAGCAGGTAAATAGCAGGCAAAAGATTATGCGGTAGTTTGCAATCTGCCTTTCGAGCATCACTGAAAAATTTCTGCTAGGAAATGAAAGCCAGGCATAATTCACTAAAATTACGCTGAACGCCTCTTGATCAATAGAGATAAATCTAGTTTTGTTGTTAAATCGATTTTCTCCTTTATAGAGATATATTGTTCTGATTGTTTTAAGAATAATTGTTTCACTAAGGATTTTTATGGTGATTAGGAAAAAGTAAACAAAAAAAAGCTTAATGCAGCTCCTCGGCTCCGCCAGCATTTCAAGTTAATCTGTTAGAGATAGCAACAGAGATTTATATCATTTGGGGCAATAATGTTTTCCTGAAAGAAATTCAGTGAGACCGATTTCCTTTCAGAAATAAGCAACTGCTGTGTTTGTTTGACTTTTATAAAATTTCCAGGTCTTGCCAATATAAATATTCACTAATGCATAGTCTCTCTTCCAGCTTTTATCACTTTCCTTGATTTCTTGGCAAGATCATATTGAAAAAGTCCAGAGATTTTTTTTTTTTGTATTACAAAAATGTTTAGACTAGACTCAGGGACAAAGGCAGACTCCAAGGATGGCTTAGAGTGCTGTTGCTGAATTATTTCTTCGCCTAAATGTAAGGGCTGTGTGCATGCGTCCCGTCCAATTTCTAATTTTTACTAAAACACTGCATACTTTAAATATTCCATAAACAATTATTCAAATGTGGTACACTTAAACACTAAGGATGAAAAACAATTAAGTAATAAGCCATTATTTTATTTTTAAAAGAATTGAAACAAAAAAATATTAAATATACTTCACTGAATGGTATTGGTAAAACAACCAGTATAACGCTATTATATATAAACAGATAATAAATACAAATATAATTTCACTTAATTCATATGTATGTATAATGTATCGTCATTTATATATCCCTTTATAGAGAGTAAAATGCTTATTTTAATAAGCAATTGGAAATATTTCTTGCAAGATCTCAAGTTAACAAACTGTGTTTTTGTAAATAATAAAATTTCCAAATAATAACATCATAGAATGGCATCATTTTGAAGCTTTATTAAACTCTAAAGCTTAATGTGAGATATTCCTTTGGGTCAATAACAATCTCATTGGTGTATATCTAAATTAATTATATATTATACAAATAATTGATATTTTCCCAAAACACAGTTAAAATATACAATGAGATAAAGTTGTAAATATTTTAGCCAGAAAGCAAATCCTGTACTCTCTTCCCACTGTTATGCATATATTGCAAAATAGAAACAAAGTATTTAATTAACCAATTCACGAATATAACGTATTTTGAATTTATCTATGTTTTTGCTTTTATTAGGAATGAAAATCTTAAACCATACTACAGCATGACTTCTTTTGAAAATGCAAAAGAAATAATATACTTAGCATGCAAATTTTTATTAAATGCTCCTCCTATCTTTTTTAAATGCCAAGTAAATTTTAATGCATAACAAGCTGTTTAAATCCTTCTGAGAGGCAATCTTGTATGTGCACGTGTGCATGTGTATGTGCCTATGTCTGTGTGTGTGTGTGCGTGTGGGCACAGAAAGTTGTTTTACCAGTAAAGTTTTGGCTTTTGAACAACTGCGTAGGTTTAGCTATTGACTATTTGCAGATTTCATCATATTTCCACAAATTATCCTAAAAATGCTTCTATATTGAGGAATACGCAGATTGTTATGTTTCAGTATGTTTTAAAACATAAATCATTTTTCCCTTCAGTGAGCTAATAACCAGGGTAAATAAAACTCAAGGAAACAAGTGAAATCAAAGCAGTTACTTCCAAACAGAAAACATGTTGCAAGTTAAACACAGGAAAAGATGACAACTTCTCCTGCAGGGTGTTGGGTAGGAGCTGTGTATGGCATTGCTGTAACATTGAAATTTATGAAATGTACTTCTCTGATGTATTTGATGTGCTTCCTTTGACCCGACCCCAGCTCTGTGTATAGAAGAAGGCTGCGAGGTAATTCTTTCCTTGATTTCTTTGTAACAGATATAAATGAAATAAAAATGATTCAATTGTATTCAGAAATGAAACATTTAGTGGAATATAAAAGGGATACTTCTAGGAAATTGGTACATATATTTATTTTAAAAGGAGTTTGCTCCATGGCTACCGCACCTGGATAATAGTTACTAGTCACATTACCTTTATAAACACGTTGCTTAAGGCTTTCACAGTTAAAAATAAAATTAACCCTTTAAAAAGCTCCAAATTATTTGTAAAAAATTCATATGCCAGTGGTTACTTTTTCTCATGGAAATGTGATAAGGCCAGAAGATATGCTTTGAGGTCACAGGCCACAAGTAACCTTATACATATTAACTATTCTGCTATATATCAATGCACCAAGATTTCAGCTGGCTCTGGAACATTAAACCTTCTGTCATTCTTGTCCCTACTGAGTTTGATTCTGCTGAGGTTTAGTGGAATTATAAACACATATGAAAATATGCAGAATATATTTCTTTTTTGAAGTGATTATAATGTGATGTTTCTGCACTGCCAGCATTCATAATAAAGCAAATGTGATGTTTCAGTGCAGTATGACATCCACCGTAATCTTATTAACATATAAGCAGCATAAGACAAAACACGCACTGTATTACCTGCTTTATTTAAAGGCATAGAACAAATAGATTTATTCATGTAAACTTTTACGATCTTTGGCAACAGACACGTGCCATCAAGTTTGGAAATCCTTGCAGTTTGCAGACACAGGTTTGTCAAATGAAGGGTTTTAACAGTTGTTAAGTTCTCCCTTACAAATAAAACAATAATATCCAAAGTAACTAAGTGTAGTTTTAAATCGATTGATCATTTTGAACACCCAAAGAAGATGAATGACAGTGAGCAACATTTACCTGACACCCTTGAATATTTCACAGAGACAAGTTGATATGAGTTTGTATAAATACTAATATTAAGCAGAATTAGCTTTGGAAAAAATAAAGAAATTGTACTGAGGTGAAAATTGTCACTGTCAGGAGAAATGAAGTTATATCAGAGAACAAGTGACATACAATTTTCTCTAGAGTGTTTTTAATAAAAATAGCTTTTCTTTGAATATTTTGAAGTCAGACATGAGAGGCAATCTGGGCGTTTGTCAGAGTTTGAGAGTGTGAAAAATTGCTGCCTTAAATCATTTAAGCTGAAAAGCAACTTCTTCCTGCTGAGATAATTTCACATTGACTTACCGTGCAAGCCCTTCAGGCATTCCCAGCTCAGAGCAGAAGTTTTCAAGGTAAAAACATAGAGCGAGAACATGGGAGAAGCTGGGACAAGGATCAGCAGCAACTCCAGGAGTCAGGCACATCTGACTTTGATTAATTAGAGAGCTGCTTTTCTATTTCCACACGTACTGCCTGATGGAAAGGTAGAGTGGACCCGGATACACAAACTTAGAGTTGACTCAGATAGCAGCGGGGTTTGACATCTTCTCCCGAGCTTGCAGAATCTCTGCTTAGGAGGACTAAATTGCTGAAGCACACTTTTAATTTATTCATTTTCCTAATGCAGAGAAATGATCTGAACTGCAATAGATTTGATTTTCAATGGTGAATAAATCAGTTACTGTAAATGTTTAGGTTAGAGAACAGGCAGCTCTCTTGCTGCGTAATGAAGGATGGGTTCTTTCCAGTTTTTTGGTGAAGTTTTTGATACAGTTATTCATTTTCGCATTTAAGTACCACTTAACATGATTTTTTCCTTTTATTTTAAGGAAAAATACTTTAATATGTTGACAATCTTTTTATATTCCTCAATTGTTTTACATTCAATAATGTTTTCTTAAACCCTCTAGAAAACTTTAACATTTAAGAAGTATTCCACCATTTGATGTTTTATTAAAAATTAATATGCAGGAAAGATCACTTTAGAAAATTGTTTTAAGGCTATAAAATATTCAAATAGTAAATATAAGTTTAATTTTCTAAAAAATAACATTGATTAAAGGTTTAAACTATCAAATAATTATTATCTGACATTTGGAAAAATAGATATAAATCCATTATTCATAGCTTCAAGCTTCATTTTAATTTCTTACTTCACAAACAAAATATTTAAAACTAAAGCCTCTTGGTTTCCAGAAAGATAACTCTTTTTTAAAATTATGTTTACGAGTTTTCTTAAATCTTTCATTATTCTGAATTCATTTTTGTAACAGAATGAAAATTCTCCTTCACTCCCTCTTCCCCCTTCCTCCACCCCCCTTTTTTTTTTGCTTATTTATCATGGAAACTGCTTTTTTATAAGTTTTGCTTTATCTAGTGAATTTCATGATTGCTTATTACCTTCTTATGCTTCAGTTCCTAAATGAATCTGGCAGGATGAGCGATAGCTTCAACCAGATTTCCATGTAATCCTGTTTCCATCTTAGACTTTTAGGCTCACAAGAGTTAAGGTTCAAACTGAGCTTGAACAACATTCCCTCCATTTCTGGTTTGGTGACATAATGGACGAATACAGGCTTGATATCAATCACTTCTAAGGTAGACTCTGAGAAGGTCTTGCTGTGCATCAGCCAAGACATAGAGTCCTTAATGAAATAATAGGATCCTTAGTTATTATCATAATTTTTTTATAGAGAAGTCCTCACATCAGACATTGTCCCCTGCCTCTGTCAATCACATATTGCAATTAACTTATTAAATTGCACTTGAATTGGATTGACTACTAGAGAGTGGAAACTAGAAAGTTCTTGAAAACAGATTCTTCTTTTATATCCTTCAAACACTTCTGAATCAGGGAGTGTGGGATCTGGGTTTCCCTTTTATTGCAAATTAATTTTTCACTTGTAGCTTAAATAGGAGAGATTTTTTAAAACTCCTTCAGTGAACTGGATAGTTACAGTTTCTCCCTCAGCCCTCCCCACCCCCAGAAGGGAAGTAGCAATTAACATGATGATTGAGACATGCTTAATGTATTAACTATTAACACTCCAATTCAACTCATCAAATATGAATTTAGCTTAAAAATTCGTGCAAGACACCAAGACGAGTAAGACAGAATTCTTGCCTCCAAGTAGCCCACTATCGAGTTATGGAATAAGCAAAGTAAATGTGCCAAAGAGAGGGAAGAAGAAAGTTTCAGGGGGTTCAAAGGAGGAAGACATTAACCAACTTATAAATTCAACAAGAAAATATTCACTGAACACTTGTGTGTCTGAACATATGACATGATTCCTGACCTCTAACAGCTCACAGTTTAATCATGGAAATACATACATAAGTATGATTACAATACAAAGAATCGGTATTATAATAAAGGTAGGAACAGAATGCTAAGGGGACCTAGAGGAAGATATGCACAGAGCGTTGAGGGTCCTGAGAGAAGCAGAAAAGGCTTCACAGTGAGGACCATGGAGATTCCAGCAGAAGCAACAGCATTAAGCAAAGACACAGAAGAGTGGATGGGTCTGGCATGTGTGGGGAAAAGGGAACGGTCTGTTGTGTCTAAAATAGAAAGATAGGAGATGCACACAGTTCACGGGAATCTGAGAATTGCCAACATGAAACCACATAAGCTTTAATATCACATACTGCTGAAACTTTACACAAGGTATAATACTGTTTGGGGAAAAAAAAGAAAGATAAATGATATATGTATTAATTAGCAATAGCTTGGGCTGCAAGAAACCGAACAAGTGACCAAAAATTTAAACAAAGAGGACTTTATGGAGGAAAGAGGCAGATGGCCAGCATTTCTGATTCTGTTGGTCACAACATTCCTCCTACCCATTTACGAGTCACATCTAAGTTCAGGTGAAATACAAGTCTGGAGGGGGAAGGACTGCTCCTTGGGAAGCTTGTTCTTTTACACAGAAAGAGGAGCCTCCCCAAACAGACTTCCCCTTAACCTCCCATTAGCCAGAATGGAGTCCCATGTGCACCTCTAGCTGCAAGGGAGGATCAAAAATTAAGTTAGGTAACTTTCTAGCTTCATGGTACTGAAGGAATTAGGAGGAGAGATTTGGGAACAAAGACTGAGGGAGACAACCTGTAGCATCTACAATAGTGTACTCTCCCTGGGCTTTAGCCAGTGACACATATGTAAAATCACATGAGCTACATTTTTTCCCAGCGCATCCCAAGCTCCAACTACCAGTGACCAGAGCCATCACCTGGGAGTACCAGACATCTATTTGTTTCTCTTCTTTCAAAATATATTTCCCTCCCCTCCACACTACATTCCGTGATCTTCTTAGATAGACAATAGCAAAATATTTTATTCAGGAGTCAGGAACCTATGTCATTCATGGTACACCTTTATCAAAGATAGAACAATAGCTAGCTAGCTGTGTGACCACATGACAACACCTTTTTCCTTGCGTGTCTATGCTGCCCAGCTCTTCATTGAAAGATGACAAAGGTAAATAAATCCAGTATAGTGTAATGACTCTGGGGGGAGGCATGCTGATCTAAAGTTGAAAGAAGCCTCTCCTACTTATTAACTGAGTGACCTTCCTGAGCCTCTTTCCTTACCAGTGAAATGCCATTAATAACTGTGTCTAAAGCTTGATATAAGGATTAAATGAGACAACAAATGTACAGTGCTGCACACAGTGTCTAGTGCATATAATTGCTTAAATTTTTAAAAGTTTTTTAAAAATAAAAGTTATACCTCAATTATGAAAATTAAATGCTTCTCCCATACGGTAGAAGTTTGAACTTGGCACCCTACTTTTTAAAGGTTTACCCTTTCCTAATTTAACAACTTGTATCATGTCCCTTTAAGTTTCCTTATAAATTAACGTAATTTCTCAGAAAACTAATTGTTGGTGGAATATTTCTAATTCATCACAAAAGGACCTCTGCTTTATGGCTTGTGGTTATATTGCTATTTCTTTCTGGTCTGGACTCAACTGGACTGATTGAGTTGCCTTGGGCGGGATATCTCACGACAAAAACAGAAGCAATAGGGCGCATCTTCTTGTGGGGAGAAGCTAAGCATAATGCTTTTATGGGGGCTGAATGGTAAGTGATCTTAAAGCTCTAGAACTAGAGAACAACTTGCCCTGAAAGTTGAAAAAAGTTTGAAGTCTCTCTTTCGCTTATCAAACAATTGTCAGGACTTAAAAGTAAGGGGGAGGGTAACACCCCCATCAAATCGCTTTAGACACATGACAAGAGTGGTCTTCAGAAACTTCACAGATAATATTCCATTCGTGTGTACAAGCCCACAACCCCTTATCCAAAATCATACTGCATTAGAAGTCATAATTTTTCCAATTTTATAAATGAAATCGTGTGCATCAACCATATGTTCCACAGCACAGGGTCTGGAATAGCACCCAGTAATCAAACGCATTCTATTGCTCTGAGAAACTTAAGAATATTCACACTGCCCAGGATCAATTAAGAACTTCAGTTTCATGTCAGTTCAGGCTATGTTTTGTACCAAATTAGTTGCAAAACAGAAAATAAAATGTTTTCAGAGAGTTTTGCATTTTAGAATTGTGATAAGATGTAGCAGATCTGTACATGTATGTAAAATTTATTATGTCCATTATAAATGGAAGAAAAAAGTTAACATATTAAATGAGACAAATAATGATCTTTCCCCTCCAATAGACCCTAGGATGTGAACTAATCTTTGAGTTTGAGCTTTATTGTATTTGCGATATTTATACAGAAGTCCTACACCTCTTTAATCATGGATTTATTTACATTTCACCCTGATCAATGATGGTGTTTGAATACTTTACAAAAATACATTGAAAACGGACTTTAAAAGATAGTTGAGGAAATTGGAGCAAAGGAAAAATAAAGGTAACATCTGTAAAGCTGTAGGCTAGACTAGAATGCAGAAATGGAATTCTTCTGGCCCCTACGTTTTCTAGAGGTAGATGACAAATGTGGCACCGAGCTTCCCAGAAGCCAATGCAAAGAGAGGAATGTAATGAGCTTTAAGCTTTCTATTGTCTGTAAAATAAATGCAGTTCAATTTTTTATGTGCAGAACATTTTGTGAATTTGAAACTGGGAGTTTTCTTTTCATGGAGCTCCAAAAATTTCTCTACCAGTGGGAGCAACAAATTCTTCTTGGCTGTTTGTCATGTCCTTAAATGTTGACTTGTGTTGTAATAAAAGCCACATTCACCCAAGAGACAAATAGTGAGCTTCCAGTACACAGACCTCTGACTGGGGAAATGTTCATGGACAGAACTGAGTTCTTCAACTTTTCACAACTCTCCTTCTTACAACTGGGTTTTTGACAAAGATTCAAACTTAGGTTCTCTAGTAAAAGCTATTGCCTATTATGGCAAGTTTCACTTACGAAGGAGAGCTTACGTCCTAATTATAAGACTGAGATGGACAACCTAAAGTCAGCCTTGAGTTTATCGCTAGAATCTATGTTGGAAAAACGGTATTCAGTGCTTTTGAAACTCTTAATATCTGCTTTACTTGTTTTGTTGCACTCCTTTCCTGCCTCTCTCTAGAGATCTCAAAGTAGGGAGTTGCCTCTGACCATAATAACTGATAGGCTTGAGGACACCAGGAAAGAAGGTGGAAGGTATGGCTGCATACATCCTGGTCTGTGTGAGTGGTGCCCCTTGGAGTTTGCAGCTGGTATTTATAGCCCGACATGGCTGCCCTCCAGTATTTGTAGCACTTTCCTCTCCTCCCTACACACATCAGGCATTCATAGTCTGAGACTGGCTTTACACACGGCATCTTCTCTGACGTTGAGTTAATTGTCTAGTTCCTTTCACAACTCTGAAGATCCTTCTGCTTCTTCTTAGATTCTTGTTTTATGTCGAGGGTTCAGTCTCCTTTCCATTTTCCCACTGTGTCATTATATGAGTCTTTTATTTGTATTAAATAGGGCAGCATCAATAATTACAATTGATTTCTATGCCCAAAGTATTTCAGTTTCTGAAGCAAATGCAGGCAAATCATCCCAGACATATTCTTATTAATACCATTATTATCTTCATGTGTTACCATGCTAGAGTCTAGTAATAATGACGAATAATTTGGAGAATAGGAGAGAAATACAGAAAAATAGATTACATGTAATATAAAGGAAGTAAAATTCATTTTATTTCAGTAGCCTGAGATCAACTTCAACAAAATCTTATGTTTTTGGTGAGTTGTTATAGATGCAAAGCTAAATGTTATCTCAGCCTTGGTCTCTGGTTACTTCGCAGCCCATGAAACACCATAGAGTCCTTTCTTCCCCACATTCTCTCTCCTTAAAGACCATCACTGTTTTATTCCACTTATGACTTAGGTTTATGTTTGATTGATGCCTGATAAACTATCTGTCAAAGCAGTGATTTCTCCTCATTGTGTTCATTACCAAAGTCAAATATTGTCTGGAGACTTACCTAGAAACTTGAGTCTTTCAAAGAGAAAAAAAATATGATTTCGGCTATCGAAATCATTGTACATTTTCCACTGTTGCAAATGTCATTACTTTATTATTTTCACTTTTCGTATAGTTTCTTTGGCTTACATATAAAGTCTACAATGAGCTCATGATCGTAAATACACTCATTTCATCAACTTCATGCTGTTCCTAATCAGTGCATTTTTTCTTTCCTAAATTTTTGACATTGTTACATATTTTCACATGCTCTCTTTGCACCCTACTTGTCTCTTTTGTAATTAATTACAGCTGCAGTTAATTACTTATTTAGGCTCTGTCCTCCTGCTGGATTATAAATCCCATGACTCCTCAGCTGCAGTCCCCAGTTCCTAGAAAAGGGCGTCACTAATCAAAGGTGCTCCATAAACGTTTGATATGAGTGCAAGCACGAGGGAGCAGATGAAGCAAGCAAGGTACTGCCCATAGGGAACATTTAAAAAACAGTTTGGTTTTAGACAAATCTCACATCTGTTTTGCTCAGTTGCATTTCTTTTTTAAGCCTCTGTGCTTTGAGGGCAATAACTTATATGTTTTTATTAATCTACACTCAATTATTCAGGATGCTCAGAAAAGCTTGTTTGATGTCCAAGAAACATCACAAAAGAAACAAAAAGACACATTCTTTTATGGATGGCATTTCTTTATTTTTTCCCTTTGAAGAATAGTTTAAAACTGGAATTATTCTGTTCTCAGGTGAGATCTACCTTAAATCTGAATTTCATCTAATTTTTTATTGTTTTTCAAGATTGTCAGTGTCCAAGGTTGGCATTGGTGGGAAAACTGTTCGAGGACATTATAGTTTGCAGAAAATTAAGGGGGTTGATATGTTTTAATCTACTTTTATCAGGGTTATTGAATTTTTAGTTTATCTCAACTTGTATAGATGCCGACTGAATTTCATAATTTTCAACAAAATCGGTACTGCTGCCTACCTATATCTTATGAATTTTATATACTCCACCCTCATAGATGGAAGCACAATATACACAGGCACTTGAACTTTTTCTTACTATTATAAACTTTACATAAATACATTCTCCCTACCACTTAATATTCTCTCCATCACACTAATAGCCTTAGCATGTGAGCGAGCGTAAGTTGTCCCTCACTATCTGTTCTCCCTTTTGTCCTTGACAATTAATTGCAATGCCAGATTTTTAGCTGGACCACAGCTAAAAGACTGAATCGCCAGTCCTCTCTTGTAGTTAGAGATGAATACATTTTGACCAATAGAACTCATTGAAAATGTTTTTTCTGACTTCAGGAATTTTTCTTACGGGGAGGAGTTATGCCCTTTTCCAGTTGCCTTCCTCTTTCCTGCTGGCTGGAATGCAGCATAATTCAGAAGGCTGGAACTTAAGCAGCCATGTTGAGAACCAGAAAGTAGAAGCCACAAGCTGAAGACGATGGTTAAAAGCAATCTAGAGTCTAAGTCCCTGAGTTTTCCATGAGACTGCCCTGCACACTCTAGATAACCTCTCTCTGGACTTACTTCAGGCAAAAGAGAAGTAAATTTCTATCTTGTCTTTGGCCAGTGTTGTATTTCATTCCTTGACCTTATAAACAAACCTAGTCTTACAGATGAAAAAAATCTAGAAAAAAATTTTAAAAAAGAAATATGATGAAAATGATAGCAAAGTATTATCTGCCTATGACATCGCCCACACACAAAGGCAAGGGATTCCAGGAACTTTTGAAGAAATTAGTCACTGTTTTCATCATTTTTTTCTTTATTTCCTAGATGTAAGAAATAGTTTCACTGTACATATCAGGCTTCTTCTGTCCTTCAAAAAAGAAAAAAACCCACTCCACTTTATGATCAGAGCGAGTATCAAGACATCTTAACCTAACAGTCACACTAAACTTTATTTATTTTGATTTGTTTTGCATTTTAGTGTATATATTTTCATCCTTAATTACTTTCCACTTGCGTTCTCATTAACCTTTAGTCACCTTCTGTGTGGGAAGATCAGGAAATAAATATTTTGATGATGACTTGATGTATCAAATTAAATGAGGAGACTCCCTCTTCCATTCACAATGCTTTCTCTAAGGCCAAGTGGCAGGTTATAAAGAGGTGATGCCTGAAGGACAAAGACTACCTTTTCATTATCTCCTAGAATATGTTTTAGGGCAAATGATTAAAATGTGCATGGATTAGTTACTAAGCATTAATTGTAAATTGAACTCATTCTAGTTGAATATGAAAATTCTTCTTTAATAAAGTTAAAAGACTTCATTCTTATGAAGCAAGAAAGAACGATTGCCCTGCCCATGAGGAGTTGGCCTGCTCAGGATGCCTTGTCACCCAGTAAGGGTCACTGTGGGAGCTAGAGAGTTCAACCATACTTTCAAAGACTAACTTCCATTTTAGCTACATTAAAATTTTGAAATTATTAATACATGATGATCTCCCAGGATGTATGTTTATCACGATATGAGATTATTTGTACAGAGGCAAAAATTGGAGGGCAAACATAGAGCTCATAATGCATTTTGTTACATGGGCTGGACATAAAAGCTCTCTCACAAGCAAACACTTACACATGGGATGAGAGATCTCTAAGTAAATCTCTGACATGTCTCTTCTCTTTCCCTGCTTACAACTTTTGTTTTTCTTCAGTTTATGTAAAGTCTGTAAAAGGATAATCTGCCCTGGAGTGGGCAGTGGCCTTTGAATCCTTTCTGCTTGCAGAGCTGCTACTGAGCATCATTTCTTCTGTCATTACTTCTTCGTTTCTAAGCCTGCAAAATGGGCTTGAAAATGAAAGGATGTAAAATCCAGTGTGTTATGTTAATCTCATCATTTCAAAGTAACACATTGAAAGGCAATATAATCCATATCTCAACAGGAATAAATAACACACAAGAGCCTTCAGATGCATAAGAAACAGAAGACTCTGAGCCTTAACTATCAGCTTGGCATCTGGGCCATTGACCTTTGTGTTCAGATCTGTGAGTAGTAGCCTGGTTTTCATCAGGTGTGCACCCTGCTCAGTGTTGGGACATGCCTTCTCTTCCAGCGGAGAAACCTCGGGCTCCTACATTGTAAACACCAAGGCAGAACTTTTGTAAGGTAAACCAACTCACATGTACTATGTTTTAAATTACTTTTTAGTTACTGAAGGTCTTTGGAATGGACCTTTATTATAGATGATTTTGAATCAACTGTTTTTAGTAAATTAAAAAAATAAAACCTTCAGATATGGGAACTTTGGCTGTATTACCATACCTCTGCACACATTAACATACAATCCTAAAACTAGAATGCATGTACAAAGCTACTGAGAACTCTGAATTAGACAAGTTATTAAGACCACTAGAACCAGAAGAGTTTCAGGTAAGGTTGGCTAAACTAGGAAACGGTTGTCGTTTAGTATCTGTGTTTCGATCTTCTTTGAGCCCTACTAGCCCTGAATGCCTATATCTTGAAACTGACTTTGGCTAAAACATTGCCTGTGAGTCTCTCCTTTAAAAAAAAATGTGCATGTAGTCTTCAAAGAAATTATAGGATCTTTTAACTTAGAAAATATGTCATATTTTTTTCACATTTCCCTTAGTTCTGAGGCTTTTCTCATCACATAATAGGGAGGATATGGCAGGATGACTTATTACCGGTGGTGCTAACTTTGATCACTTAGTTAAGGTGGTATCTGCCAAACTTTTGCATTGTAAAGTTACTACTTTTCCCTTTCCATGCTCTATTTATTAGCGATGAATCACTAAATTCAGCCTATACTCAGTGGGAAGGGAATTAAGCTCCATTTTCTGGAGAGAGGTATATCAAATAATTTATGGACATATGCTAAAATCACCACAGTGATTAATACATATCTGGGGGGAGATACTTTGGGGCTATGCAAATATTCCATTTCTCCTTAAAGTTTTAGTCACGAATTTTAGCATTTACCAGTGTCTAATACCTTCACATGATTATTCTGAAGAAAATCCACTACCTCAGCATAATCATAAAATATTTGGTCAGTATTCTTAAAAGTATTAAGGTCATAAAAAACAAGGAAAACTAAGAAAATGTCACCAACCAGAGGAGATTAAGGGCAGCTAACTACTAAACGCAATGTGGGACCCTAGATTGGATCCTGGAACAGAAAAAGAACATTAGTTTGAAAACTGGTGGAATCTGGATAAAGTCTGTAGTTTACTTAATAGTATTGTACTATGTTAATTTCTTAAGTTTGGCTGTGGTTATGTAAGATGTAAACCTTAGGAGAAGCTGGGTGAAGATACGAGAATTCTCTGTAGTATACGAATTATACTATATTTGTAGCTCTTCGGTAAACCTAAAACAATTTCAGAATAGAAAGATTTCTTTAGGGTGTATAAAAACTGAAATAGAACTTCATTTGGAGGATGAGAGAAGGGAAAAAGTGTAAAAATAAAAATCTTTATATCCTTCTCGGGGAGCAAATTGTTATTAAATTGATTAATCAAGAAATAGCAGTCCATACATATTAGTTAGACACCTGGACTTAAATACTAGATATTAGGCTTAAAAAAGTTGAAAGTGATTACCTCTGGGAAGCAGGACCAGGAGAAGAGGGTAGGGGCCTGCTTTTTTGTTATTATTGTTATAAACCTTTTAGCACAATTTGACTTTTATAATAGAGTGCATATATTAGCTTGATTTTTAAAGAGTTAAAATAATTTTAGAAATAAACAAATAACAGGCCAGTAGAGTCTTAAGGACTCTGAGTCAGAGATAATTCCAAGGACCAGGACAAGACAACAGGTACCATCAACAGTTACTGGGCATAAGACCTACTGCCTGCTAACCAATAGCAGCATCCGGCACAGAGTAACACAAATACACTGCACTATTTAAAAGTCTTATCAGATGATGTAGCAAAAATCAACCATCCAGAAATCTTTTGAAGCTCATGAAAATCAAGACGTCTTAGAAAGGTAATAGATCCTTTAGAAGCTTGACATTCTGCCTTCTATTACAAAACATGGCTCTAAGTTCAACAGGGATCTATAAGCAAAAAAAGCACATCAGATGCTTGCAAAATGGAGATAAAAGCAAAACAAATGACCAGAAAAAAGTGTTTTCCCTAGGAAGACTAGGATTAAGGCCTCAAGGAAATGAGATGCTACTGGTTTTAGTGGCATACATTACTGCGAGGAAGAGGGGACCGAGGAAGCTTTAATCTCAATTTCAAGATTATTTTTTAGCCTTTCTATTCTTTTTCTCTCTTCCTGTTTCCAGTCATCATTATCCACCTACTTTCTATCTTCTCCTCTTCTTTTTATTTACAATTTTCCCATGTTTTTCGTCTTGCTTTCTTAGAGGAGGCTTCTTTTGAAGTGTGCCTTTTATCTCAATGACTAACAGAGACACTATGAATAATAGAGACTCTGAAGTAATGGGGATCATGTCACTTAATAGGATAAGAATAAGAAATCTTTAATGTAACCACAGTAATATCATTTTTCTGACAACGTTTTGATGGCATTTTGGTGATTATCAAACACTATACATCGAAGCTAACCCAAGGATATTTAGAATTCTTCAATGTTTAAAAGCTTTGAGGTTAAAAAAATTAGATGTGGTTATCTTACTACTATTTTATTGCTATTTTTATTTTATCATTATTTTGTTTTTTCATAATAAGATATTCTTGAAGGAACAACATGTAGGAGTTTCTGAGGAGGAAGGAGAAATGATACATGTTACTAGTCCCTACGTGACGCTTCAATTCCTTTCCCTGTGTTTGTTTTCATGTCTTATTGCTGGATCCATCTGTAAAGGAAGGCTGGAGTCTTTGCCTGAAGGAGGGAGTGTATGAATATATAAATAATACTTTAATGTGATGAGATTTTCCTATTTGAATATAAATTTGATAGACAATGTCATCCTAAATACCAACACAGTTCAGAACCAGATGATCACATTTTGTTAACTATTTCTAGATTCCATTTGCAGCTGTATGATTTACTGAAAAAGTAATAAAGTTTGAAGCATGAAAACTGCATGAGCTTTTATTTAAAGAAAGCTGGACTTTTTTCTTTTGCTTCATGTATTTTATTAAGCACAAAGAAAAAGTGAAATTTAAGGACAATCAGACACCTTATTACAAATGATCAATACTGCATAGCTTCTTATATTTTAAATTCTTTCTCAGAGTGCAATTCATCGACCAAGGGTGTGCCTACCTTCTTTATTCCCTTCAGTGTTTTCCTTTAAGGGAAAAAAATAGTAAACATTGTCTTTAAAAATTATTGTACCACCAAGAAAACGCACGGAACTGTGGGAATTGGGTTAGCACTTATATTCTTCACGTATCAAGAGATAGATCATGGATAAGGTCACTGAGAATTTGGCCTTGGTGAAGAAAATCATCAATAACATCAAGTGTATTTGATAAAAAAGGAAGGTCAGATAAGGACTTCAGCGTTGAGAACAAGATGGGGAAGCAGTGCAAATGAATAGTAAGAAGTGTATTTCTTAATTACAATGAAAATGTTAGTATGGAACAAATAGTACTTTTTAACATCATATCTCTGTCTGAAAACGATCATCCAATAAAGATGGGGAAGAAACCTGATAGCACACTTTGTGTTGACAAATGTCCTGACAATACAGCAGAGGAAAAAGAATTCTAATCAAATTAGATGGAAGTTAATGATTAGTATATCAGAGATGGATTAGGGTTTAATAAGTCAGCTACTTCGTGTCATTACTTAACTGGGTATAAGCAAATCATCCAAAGTGAACTGGCCAGTCTATTTTAATACCTCCTATAAACTACACTTCCTCCTGAGATCAGCTTTAGTAAATAGCTTCAGAGCATAAAAGCCTATTTATTGAGAAAATATTATTTCAAGGTTAAGAGAAAGAAATGCCCTAGATATTGTGATAATCATATCTGATGTAACTTTGCAAACACTGTAAAACTTGTCAAATGATCTATTAGGGAAGGTGTTTTCATCTAGTTTTATGGCTTTAAATACTACTTAATTTTACTTTGACTTAAAAATTTATATGTCTAACCTCTCACCTTTTCCTTGAGCTTTAGGTTTGTATGTCCAACTCCTTAATTAATATCTCCATTTGGATTTCTAGTACTCATCTTAAAACCAGCATGTCAAAATCAAAAGCCCATCTTCTTCTTACACACACACACACACACACACACACACACATACAGTTACGCGTATACTTGGCTCCTACAGTCTTGCTGGCTTAGTAAATGGCAACTCCATACTTTGAGTTGATTGGGTCAAATATCTTATAGCCATCCTTTTGGCTCAATGCTTTGAACATAATAAGAATACCACCACTTTCATCACTTCCATTACTAGCTTGTTCAAAGCCATTATCATCTTTTAGATATTCACTTCCCATAACTTCCTACCTGCTCTTCCCACTTTCAAGGTAGGGTAGGCTAGGGTACTTATCTTCTCTATTGTTTACAATCTCTGTTCCTTTGTCTAGACGATTCTCATAAAAACCTCATGATCCTTTTAAAACAAATCTTGTCATTCTGCTCACAATCTTCATGATTTCCTACCTCATGCAGAGAGTATCATATTGGTGGGAACTTCTCCAACCACTCTCTGTAAAATAGCAACTTCTATCTGGCACGCCTTGACCTTTCTACTTTGCTTTATTATTTTCCCTAATACTTACCACTATCTGACGTATTCTCTGATTAATTATTTACATCATTCTTGTCTACCCTCATTAGAATTGAAGCTTCATGAAGGTAAGGGCATATGTCTATTTTATTTGCTACTTTAGTCTGAGCACCTAGAAGAGTACTCAGCTCAATAAATACTTTGAATGAATAAATGCATCAAGCAATCCATGACAAGAACAAAGTTAAAGGGCTGTCACTGAAATCTATTATATGATGAATTGTTGCAGATATAATTGTTTCCCCAAAAAGATATGCTCTTATCCTAAATCTTAGTACCTATGAATGTGATCATGTTAGAAATAGGTTCTTTCCAGATGTAATCAAGTTAAGATGAGGTCATACTGGATTAGGGTGGGTCCTAATCCAATGACTGGTGTCCTTATAAAAAGAGGAGAATTTGAACACAGACACACACACACACAGAAGAGAGCCACATGAAGAAGGAGACAGAGATTGGAGGGATACATATATAAGCCAAAGAACGCTTGGGGGCTGGTCCTGTGGCTGAGTATTTAAGTTCTCGTGCTCTGCTTCAGCAGCCTGGGGTTCACTGGTTTGCATCCCGGGCGTGGACCTACACACAACTCATCAAGCCATGCTGTGGTGGCATCCCACATAGAAGAACTAGAATGACTTACAACCAGGATATAAAACTAGGTACTGGGTTTTTTTTGGGGGGGGGGGGTGGGAATGGAAGAATGCCAAGGATTGCTCATAACCACCAGAAGCTAAGTAGAAGCAAAGAAGGATCCCCCTAGAGCCATAAGAGAGAGCACGGCCTGCTGACATCTTGGTTTCAGACTTCTAGCTTCCAGAACCAGGAGACAATAAATTTTTGTTGTTTTAAACTATCCAGTTTGCAATAATTTGTTATGGCAGCCCTAGGGAACTAATACATTAATGTTATACTCTTTCTTTTTCCCCCTAGAATTTTAGAAGTTCAGCAGAATCTTTAAATGAGAGATTTAGAAAATATACATTTAAGATCTTTTTCATGGGACAATACCCACTATGCTTAACCAACAGCAGTGGTCTTGGGCTTGAATTGCCCATTAAACTCATGAGGCAAAACAGGCTTCAGTCAGCTTCCAAAAATGAGCTTTACACGGCCTCCAAGGAAGCATGCAGGTTAGAGAAGCTGGCATGCACAGGAAACACAGAGCAGGGGCTCCTGACTCCCAGCCACAGCTGCTGAAGGTCTCAATTTCTCCAAGTTGGGATGTGCATGATCACAGGAGATGAGATCAAGTGAGTATGGGACCACCTCAGCTCACAGAAGCCATTAGCTCCAGGATTCTATCAGCTTTTTCACCTTGCTAGATTTTAATCCTTTCAGAAGTATGGAACTGAATCCCCTCTCTGACGCGGCTAATCAATTACAGATTACTCTTGAACCACAGGTTACTCAATAATCAGTCTAGACGCCCAAGCATAGGTGTGTCATTCATTTTCTATCAACCTCAGCAGGATTCTTATTTATCTTGCATCTGGCACACACTAACATAGCCCCTGGGTTCATCTTTCAAGGAGGAGAATTCAACCAAGGGTCAAATCCTTAGAGGCCCCTCAGGCTAATGGAAAAGAAACGGATCAGGTAAATAATCCTTTCCCTCCAAAGTATGATATATGGCTTAAAAATATAATGTTTCCAAGAATTGCCTAGATGAATTAATAAAAACTGTTTCTTGCATTTGTGTAGTGCATTGTATACTCCAAAGCCTTTACATATAACCACATTTGTTCTCAACAGCTCACTGAGGTAAAATAGGGTACTTGCCATCTTCTTTACTTATTACAATCCCCAAAAGGAAAAGAACAGTAGCTTATGAATGGCCTTTCTGCTAAATCTTCCAACACTTGACTTTAGGGGCCTGTTGCTGCTAATAAAGTCAAATTAGGAATATTTAGATATATACCTTATTTTCTGAGGACAAACCTCATAAAAATAATTAGTAAGCTCTTGTTATAATCATTTCCTAACTCCACTTTAGACATTGATTATTGGGATGTTACAGTCATCACCGTGATGGAGCCCAGTACTGTGTAGAAATGTCTTCGTATCCAGCTGTGGATGGTTCTTGGGTCTAATCTAAGGAATATAACAGCCTAATCTCTGAAATTTTGCCGGTCACTCAATAGAGTTATTTCACCATGGTAAATTCAACTGAACGAACATTAAGGAAGCCACAGCTACAAAATTATTCTATAGGAAAATATACTACTAATAAAACTATAGTTTATGTAAATCAAGACAGCATAGAATCTTCAGAGTCCTATTCTATTTCTTAATCATAATTTTGTGTTTTCATTCTTTTATATTTTGATTTTTAAAAATTGATTCCTGTCAGCAAATTTTGGTATAATAAATTAATTCTATCTACTTTTCCGTTTTCCATAGAAAAGATGTGCATATGCATTTTTCTTTCTGATTTGAAAATTTTTCTTAAGTTTTAACAACATATTTCCATCGGCATTCGTTAGTCTCAGATGGTCAAAAGTATTGCTAATTTAGCATAATTGTTATATTCAACACATAGCAAACAATTTAGTTTGATACAGCTCTCATTGCCTCCCTCATTAAGCATATTTTTATTGAGCACTTGCTATGTGCCAAGAACTAGAAAGTGCTAGGATGTTGGCAACAAGGATGAGTAAAACATGATTATTCCCTGGCTCACAGTCTGATTGAAAATAAACCTTAATGTTGTGGAAAACTTTAAAATGTACAAATTGCTATTATATCATCATAAGCAATTGCTTTATATTATTTCTTGGAGTTTAGGTTTGAAATTTAAAAATATTTTCTAATCTAGTATTTTCAACATTAACATAAGTATTAAGAAAGTTACTAAAAAAACAAAATTCCGCAGTTAAATAAGTTTGAGATACCAGCATACCATATTCCAGAGTATATTATTCCCTCAATGGCTATGAAATGTACTTTAATAAAGAAACTTGTTTGTTCCATTGGTTCCAAACTCATTTGACTTTAGGTTAATTTTTCCATACATTACCTAGCAAAATCCTAGAGAACTGATGTTTTGCAGAACAAAATTTGAGGTACTGTAATAAATACTGATGAGTCTATTTGATTTAAAATAGGCTTATGTCATGTTATTTCCCAAAATACTGATTGATAGATTGACTCAATCCGAGTTTTTAATAGCTATCTATTTTTAGGAAGATATCTCAACTAGGAGTACCACATCAGGGATCAAGTTGGTGTTTTTTTCCTCTCCTCTTAAGCTAGAAATGGTACCAAATACTTCACAATATAACAAGGGGAAAATATCATCTTGGGATAGATTTATTCATTTTTTAATTCCACAAATATTTATTAGCCTGTTTTTGTGACAAGTTCTGTGTTAGGCACTGGGGACACAATCAGAACCAAATAGACAAGGTACCTGCACTAATGGAGTTTACAGCTAGTGAGGGTCAGACATCAATCCAATAACCACATAGACATATGCATAAATTTCAAACGAATAGCTTTTATGAAGGAAGGTGACTCTTCTGTCCTCAGACAAAAATTGATTTAATGGTCTCCTCTAGTTACGTAAATGTAAAAAGTAAATTATGTTTAAATGATCTTTCCTGTTCTTAGAAGAATAACCTGAACAGTATCCCTCAGATGATTCAATATCTGGGAAGCAGGTCTCATTGTCCTGGAGAAAAAAAATAACAATGTAGTTATGCTTTGAGTAGCTTTGGGACACCATTGTTGGTGGCTTTGCAGAAAGCTGCGCAGTGTTTCTGGAGCCAGTCTCTAGAACTAGCCCCGACTACATATGCCCTGGGCAAGACTGGCTGACCCACGTCTGGGGAAGCTGTGACCTTGAACCGCAAGACCTAGTAGCCATGAGAGTAACACTGGATCCAGGCCTCCTAAGTTATGAAGATCTCCCAAATAAACACTCGCTATTAACAGAGCTGCTAACCTCCTGATATAAGCTGGAGTGAACGATCGGCTGCCTCCATGGAGTTATAGAACTGCTCTCCAAAAATAATTTTCAGTGTGAGAATGACTTCACAACTCACCGGCCTGCAATTTCTGCCAGAAATGTTCATTCTTGAGTCTTGAGGCACAAACACACTGTGTCTCAAATCTCTACCACTTCAGGCCTGAGAGGCAACAAAAATCTGAACTTTTCTAGGCTAACTTAGCATCCAATGTAAGTGAGTAAATGATAAAGTAGAAAGTGCTTTTACATTAGGTTCCTGGCCTATTCATGTCATAGTTCTCTTAATCGAGATTGTGTTTTTGAAATAGAAAATGCAACCATACACTTTCTTTTTCTTTTCATCTTATACATAGTATTTGTTCTATTGACAACAAGACTTTCACTTATTATGGATTGGGAGATATGAATTATGGCCTTCAGAGCAGAAAGATCAGAGAAATACAAAGTTTCTGATCTTCATAATAGGATTTTTTTTTAAAGTAAGACAGCTATATTTAAAACAAAGCTTTATCTAGGAATAAATACTTTTCTAAATAATCGTTTGCATACATTGACTATATTGACCTACAGAACTGGTGAACTCGACCATAGATTTCAACATAGAGGAGCTGCAGAGCAGAGCAGAAGCCTACCCCTCAAAGCCTTGAGGGAGTTCGATGACAAGGAAGGAGGCAGGTAAGTGAAGCTGCCAGTGTAATGTGTGTGCTCATCTCCTGATCTCTGTCCTGACCTCTCTAGGCAGAAGCCCAGGAGTAAGAGATAAGTTAGACTGACCAAAAGGACTTGAAGCGTCAATGAGGAGCTTGTTCCATGATTATATTTGGGGATCTGAAAGGAGATTGCTTCCTAGGATGGCTCAGGAGATGCATGAGGGAAAACTTTGCACCCATCCTGGTTAGGCAGAAGAAGGGCCTAAGTTTAGTGCATCTAAGCTTCTTATGGCTTCTATAAGGTATGAAGGGAATCACATACCTCTGACTATCCTAGAGGAGAGGGGTTACTGAACTCACTGACTTGAAAGGGAGCCACTGGAGCTGCCATGGATGCTGCCACCATGATCACGGTAGGAGGTTGCAATACAACAAAGGCTACAAGGGAGACAGCCTAGTCTAGTGGCCAAGTGGAGGATGTGGCCAAGACTTAAGCAGTTCTTCACTGCCAGTGAGAGACTAGTTGCTTCCTATTTAGCCAGTTAGATCACTAATCACCTAAATTAAAACCTCTCTGTTGAAATACTTAGTGTGGTTTCTGTTTTTCTTAATAATCTGGCCCAGACTGGTAACAATCATATTGTTTTTAATCCTAGAAAAAGATAATGTATAATTCAATTTTATGTCAATTTCTTCTGAAAAAGAGAGACTAAAACTCAACACTAAAGTTACTCAAAAAATATTTCTCATATACATATTATAAAAAGTTGTGTCATTGACTAGATTCATATGGCTCTTTGCTTTATACGTATACTTTGCAAATTCAGAAGGATTACTCATTCTTACCATCTTCTCTTCACTTGCCCTGCATGGGTATGAAATTCTGGCTATATTGGGAAATGCAGCTGCGTAGAGATGTTTATCATGTCGGCTCCATATATCCTAACATTTCTGAAAAATAAGTGGTTACTTGGACATTGAGTAGTTACATGGTGGAACAGAAGTATGGTCTAAAAATACAATACAGTATATCTTAGCCTGGATGAGAGACTAATTTAAAAATATACCCCCAGGCAAAATGAAAATTAAAAAGTAGAAATTTTTCTAAATATAAAATAAACACATCTTCAAAGGAATGAACTCCTTTTATTGTAAGTGCCCATTTCACTACATCTTTTCCCAAAAGCATGGCAGCCACTTGTTCTAGATTCCAATGTCTAATTGGAATATTAAAATATCTGTAAGTGATAGCTATTTTTAAAAATAATTAAACCACGTGTATGTTTCTGTACACAACAAGTTGCAACATACATTTGATTGACCTGATAATGACTTTTTTTAAGGGGTGTGTTTGAGATAGAGAAGGGCTGCAAAGCTGACCAAGGCATCAAATACTTTTACAATGAGTCTAATCAAAAAGGACACCTTGTGTGAATGGTGAATGTTGCTCTGCTGCCCTAAGGGATTCCGAGGCTCTAACCTAACTAAATACAACATCCTGAGAGGTGAGAGTAGGAAAACAGGCTATCATATCTCACAGGAAACATTCTGGTTCTGGTGTCTCATTCTCATGACAAAGGTGGCAACCAGAATAAAGAATAGCACAGCATGGATCCATCCTCCTAACAAAGACAGGAAGAAGAATGGAAAATAATGCAAAGTTAGCACCTTCTTGTTCAAATATATTGTAATCTTAGGATCTTCCTCTCTTCCAGCAAGGATGTAAGACTTGGAGTCCTGACAAATTGGAAGTGTGATCCAATAATTGCTAGAACTCCACGGTTTAGGGAGTTTCCAGGTCTGTTTTACAAATAGGAAGGTATGTTATCATTCATAAGTGTTTTCACTTTCCCAGAAAGGATTGTTCTCTTTTTTTGAAAAGGAACTATAATTGTTTTACCACGTAATCGTAGAGGAACCAGAATCAGGACTCTTCAAAATCATTTTGCGGTCCCCTTAGACTATTAACAAGAGAAAATAATTTGCATTTGACAATGACAGGAAAAAATATCTACTGCAAATGCATAAGTTACAAAATTTGTCATCATGGCTAGTGGTAGCATAGGACAAATAGCACAGCTCTTTCTACGTATGCATGTGTGTACATGCCATTATGTATGTATAGATGAGGTAAGCTAGAGATTGTAGTAATAAGATAAATTGATAAAGGTCAGAAGAACAACTTATTGGCACGTCATTAAAAAATATTTTTCAAGGATCAAAGCTTCATCACAATGAAAGCAAATGGAAGAAATTTAAGTATTTTTTAAAGTAAAACTTGTATGCAAATACTATAATCTGGGTATCTATTTCATTTTCTGCAACAATCTGACCATTCCAAACTGTAACTAGGGAGATTCCCTACAAATTCAACAGGTTGTGACTGTTTAAAATCTGATGGATAGGAATTTTAAAACTTTCATTCTGGGGCCTGCGCCATGGCCAAGTGGGTAAGTTCGCGCACTCCCCTACGGAGGCCCAGGGTTCGGATCCTGGGTGCGGACGTGGCACCACTTGTCAGGCCACGTTGAGGCAGCGTCCCACATCCCACAACTAGAAGGACCTGCAACTAAGATATACAACTATGTATGGGGGGCGGGGGGCGGGGGGGGTTGGGAAATAAAGCAGAAAAAAAAAAAAGGAAGATTGGCAACAGTTGTTAGCCCAGGTGCCAATCTTTAAAAAAAAAAAACAAAAAACTTTCATACCAAAATACATATTGAGATCTTGAATTTCTGAAATGACATCTTGAGGAGTTCTAGCAGTAATATAATAGAGGCTTCAACACACATTAACATATTTAACTCACAACACTTTTGAGAGGAAGGCTCAGTTATTATCTATACTTTACAAAGGGAAAACTAAGAACACAGTGAAACGTCTATGTAGCGGGAGCTGGAATTGAATCTCAAAATTCTCAAATAAGGAGTAAAGTTGGCACTAAAATTGGAAGGACTATACTTTGAGACATGCACTGTACAATATACACGTAGAGAAATTTAAACTTATTTTTCCTATGGAAAAATGATCTGATAATTGTGTCTAATTTATTCAATAATAGAAATATGAGATGCAGAAAGTGACTTATTGAAAGAGCTGTCAGCAGATCTGGGATGGCACGTATACATCTTCTGCTTGGGTTTTTTTGTTTTAAAGTCCTCGGCAGTGGTTATACTCAGCTTGCTCAAAATAAGATATCAGGTATTTAGGCACCTGTCCCACTGAGCTATTTGTGTGAAAATCTATCTTAAAAATCTCATGATAGAGCCAATAGCTAGACATACTGTAAGTTGCGGCTAAGTGTCAAGACCTAGTCTCTCAACCTACTGTGCTCCTGAAGCACCGTGCAATGCCCCCGATAGAAGAAGAAAGCACCTTGAAGCAGAAGCCAGTTGACGTTCGTTAGCTGAATCTCAGTCGGTGAGACGTCAGGGGGAAATCTGAATGTGATGTAGCAGCAGAGGTCGTGCTGCATGGGGCGTGCAAGAAACTGAAATATTAAGTTAACTAACAGGTATCAAAGAGATACAGTCAGAAATCAAGAGAGACACTCAAGCTAATAGTAATAGGCTTGAAACACTTTCAGAATGTGTAATACATAGAAAAAATGCCAACAGTAATAACAACAGCTAAAATTTTTAGGTTTTTACTCTGTGGTAGGCATCATGCTAAGAGCTTTATGTGTGTTAACTCGTTCTCACAATAATTCTATGATGTAGGATTGTTTTGGCTAGTATTACGATTGTGTCGTTTTATACATAAAGAGACTGAGACAGAGAGTTATAGAACATGCCCAAGGCCACACATCTACTAAGGACTGGAACTAGACTTCAACTCAGGCAGCTAGCTCTGGAGTCTGTGCTCTTAATCACAAAGACGCAACCTCTTATATTGTTGAGAGCATTAAAGATAGAAGACGGAACCTGGGAGAGGGCTGGTTCCAGGGATTCCGCTGAAAAAAGTGTAGAGCAACGACATTTTTCTTATGATTTGAATTGTGTCTTTTGATGGTACTTCAGGCTGGTTTGGTCTGGAAAATACTGGTTGCACATATAGAAGAAGGAAGTGGAAGAGAAGCATAGGAAAAAGAAGAAACAGAAAAGGAAACGAAGAGAAGGAACTCAATCTAGAACAATACACTTTCTACCCAGCTTCTCATATAAGACATTCTTAGTTAGTCTTTGCTGGAAGGGCCCAAATGAGCAGGAACCAATATCGCTATTACTACCCTCACTGGATGCCGTCCGTGGTTCCCCATTTAGTACAATTGCTTGTTTATGTTTGCTAATAAGCTTTGAGTTATTGGTTCTGTTCCCAGTCAATTACAAGTGGTTTACAGAAAAAGGAAAGAATATGTGATTAGGGCAATCCAAGAGGTAATTAAAATATTTTCGGAATCCCTGTTATATAAACAATACCTATTCCTATTTACTTGTTCTGAGAGGAGTTACCAAATGTCATTAGGAAATGGAAAAGTTAGATTCTTAGAATTTCATTAAAAGAAAGAACATCTTACTGCTTACTTTAGAATGCATTGGAGAAAGAAAGCTTGGTGACAAGGCTGTCAGTTCAGACTGTCCAGGTATAAAATGATTGATGCTTGCAAAAACAAGTGTTGCAGCTATTAAAACATGAAAAGTCAGTATTTAACTTCCTTCATTTTCTGCTAGTTCTTCTATTTGCTAAGTATTAAAATATTCTAAACACCAAAATGTCAATATTCTAGAGTAACTTGGTATATATGAGCCCTAAAATGTTACCCCTGACTTTTGCCCTTTTTATGTTATCTAATAGGAACCTAAATGACTTAGTTCCTATTCCTGTGGTCCAAGAGATCACTTTTATTATATTTTTATTATTATCTTATTTATTTTACTTTTTTAAAGAAAAAGATTTTATTTTCTCTGTGCAAATCATTTAATTCTGTAGGTCTTAATCTTCTCATCTCTAAAATGGAATAGATAAGATATTAAATTTTCTCTTCTTTATTGCCTTCTAATAGTTTGTGTAAACATCATCTTCTGTTCCTCTAGCAATAGGGATAATTTTAAAGGATATCTTATTTTTGAAGCTTTTATATTCAAATTTGTGCTAAGGTTTTCTGTTATTAATATTCAAATTTAGTATTTAGACAAGTACTAGAGGGAGTATGATAGAACTGATGTGTAGAATAACCAAATAAACATATTCCTGCTTACATACATCATCATATAGTGTTACACAAGCAAGCAGTGTTGGGAAATATTGTCAGAATGTTTTAAGCAAACACACCAATATTTATACAATCAAAGAAAGCAATTCTATCTTCCTTGAAGCAATTATCTTGGAAGGCTCTACACTTTAGTTCAATAATTACACTACTGTTCGAAAGAATATTTCAACTCATCTTCTGGAATTTCCTTTAGAACCTATGGAACTTTTAGGTAATAGCCTTAATACTGGCAAAATTTTATCAATGATGAGTGGTCTTGGCTACTCACAAAAGAAGACCAGTTTTCTTATAGAGTGTATTGAATGACTCTTATAACACCAAAACAGACATTCCAAGATTGTTTGGAATGCATGAGTGGCAGCATCATTGCAATAAATACACTCATCTAAGCTGGAATACACTAAAATTTCTATGAATGAGCTTTCCCAAGGGAATTAATATGAAGAAGAATATCATTCATTTGGTAGTATAATTTCTAGCATTTTCTTTTATAAATTCCTTGCTTTAGAATTTATACATCATTTATTTAGATTTTTTCTATCTACAGAAATAGTATGAATATCTGTCATAAAACAATTGTCATAATGTATTGATAAATTTATCCTTTCTATATTTCAAGTATATACCAAACACATTATATAATTGTAGAATTATACACAGTTACTTGCAAGGTGGGACAGATGATTTAAGATGACATTTGTCTTTCTATTCTGTCCAATTTGTGTGGTATTTTCTTTAATAGTATTTTTAAAAAGAAATACATCATTTGATAAAATTATTGCTCAACTGAATTCCATCAAAATGTCATCATTTTTATGTGCTTAAAAGGCTTCCTATCCTCTATTATTAAGTGATAAAAGATTATAATTTGACAAAACTGCATACTAAAATGAATTAAGAATGTTTCAATAAAATTTAACATAAAATGCAAAGCAAATATTAAAAAGGTATCCCTTTATTATTTAGAAACTACACATAATTTTTCTAACCTTACATATTTCATGTATATTCATACATATGTGCATATGAACATATTCATATGTATGTTATATACATATAAACACTCACATACACGCTGTTATTTATTACTTTTGGTTATTTCTAGATTTATACCATACTTTTTAGGGTCTCACTTTTAGTTTACATTGATGATGCCGGATTGCCAGATCCTTAAACACTTCTAAATGCTTTGGTAAAATTTGTATCTATATTACAAAGCTTCTTATATTGTTACTATTAAAAAAAAGAAAGTGCATTTTGTTAGTAAATCTGAATCATGTTCTTTAACTATCTGCTGAGTCTAAGTAGAAAAAGTTCTATGAATGAATTATTTTTCTAAAAATATATTCCAAAGATAAACTTAGTAAACTGTACAAATACTTAGTTAATGATTCAAGAAACTTAACTGTACAATGACATATTTGAAAATAGATTTAATTTTAATTGCAAAAGGAAAATGCTTTGTCCATACTTTGAGAGAAATGAGATACTTTTCATTAGAAAAGGAAATTTGTAGTATTCTAAATCAGTTGTAAACGTAAATTTCCAAAATAGTAGATAGAACACTATTTTAGTGTTTATATTGTTCATTGAACACCTATTATACATTGGGCCAAAACCACAGAAGACGTAAAGAAAATGGATAAGATATCATCATTCCTTTCAAGAGGCATTCACTCTATTACAGGATGTGAATCTGGTATGAAAGAAGTTATAATGCACATTAAAATGTCATAAATAATATTATAAATACTCAAACACATTCTCTAAAAAACAAAACATAGTCATTTCAATTGTAGGTAGAAAAGTATCTGAAGGACAAGCCATTTTGATTGATCCATAAAGTTTAGTCCAGAGACCTGTTAATATCCCATGTTATCTATTGCTACATAAGAAATTGTCCCCAAATTTAGCAACTTCAATATACATTTATTATCTCACAGTTCCTGGGGACCAGGAACATGGGCATGGTTTAGCTGGATCCTCTGCCTTACACTTTCTCACAAGGCTACAACCAAGTATCAGAATAGGGTCTGTAGTTTCATCTGAAGCCTCAAGTGGGGAAGGACCCACTTCCAAGTTTATTCAGTGTTTGTTCACAGAATACAGTTTTCCTCAGACATGGCTGAACTGAGGGCCTCAGTTCCTCGCTGGCTGCTGGTCAAAGTATACCCTCAATTCTTTGTATTGTGGGCCTCTCCAACATGGCAGCTTGCTTCTTCTGAGTATGAAAGCCACATAAGGCTCTCATAAATAAAGAGAGTGTGGTAGCAAGATGGAAGTCACAATCTTTTGTAACCTGATCACAGAAGTGACACTCCATCACTTTTGTTATATTCTATTTGTTAGAAGCAAGTTATTAGATGCAGCCCATGCTCAAGGGGAGGATAACTGCACAAGGACAGGAATTCAAGGAGGTGAGGACATTGAGGAGCAATTTAGACCTCTGCCACCATAGAGATTAATAAAAAGACTTACAGAAATTCTATGGGGAAAATAGGGATAAAACAATTTCAACTATATGTACTAAAGAAAATTTTCTTGGGGCACTATCTGTTTGGATTGATCCTTAAAGTTTAGTTTATAAAGCTGTTCACACCCCAGATGACTGAAACTTTTTCATTTTGCAGCTACTTGTTATCCAAGTGAGTTTTAAGAATTCCTTTTGACCTAGGATCATACTCTTAAGGATAACTATTCTTCTTTGAGCACTTATTACATGCCAGCCATGGTGCACCTATGTTCTTATTTAATATAACCATCTACTTATAAGATAAATACTGGATTTAAATGAGAAAAACTGAGCACATCATTTAAAGGTGCTGTAGTGTAGCTTATGTTGCAGTAATAGATAAACCCAACATACAATGCCTCAACGCAACAGAAACTTATTTCTTGTTTATATAATATTCCAGTGTCTATCCAGGTTGGCAAGTTGGGGGATGAGGCAATGGATCTTCCCCAAATTTTCATCCAGACACTTAGGCTGATGGCATCTCTGCTATCTTTAGCATGTGGCTTCAGATATTGTTGTAGGAGTTTCCAGAAAACTGTAGAGTAATTCATTTAGGCAGTTCTTCTGGGCCTAGCCAGAAAGTGACACACATCACTTCTGCTTACATTTCTTTGCTTAAAACTCTTATTTGGCCATCCCTCTTTGCAAAGAAAGCTTAGAAATGTAGTCTAGTTCTATAGCCTAAGAAAGAATAGAAAATTTCTTTTGGCGAACAGGTAGCAGTTTCTGCCATAAATGTCAAGACTCTAAAAAAGGCTAAGATCACTCAGGTTGAAAAGTTGCCTGTGCTAGAATGAAGTACACCTACATATGTGCTTGTGTTCAGGGCATTTTGGGCTCTAGGTTCACAAGGATATAGCCCAAACCCCAGAGCAGCTGCTCCTACCTTAGCCAGAGGGCAAGACGGCGATGTGCTCAGTCTCACTTTTTGATAGCTCAGTCAGGATTTTCAACCATTCATTTCAAACTGCAGCTGCCTAAAACAGTCTCAAAAAAACTACAAATAAATGTCTCGTTGCAGTAGCAATTTAAGAGTTCTTGGGACACAGTTCAATATGCGTGAGAAGGCTGAGGTACATTCATTGCATTCATGATATTAAATATAGGCCTTGGAAATTTTAGGAGCTTCATTTTGGGAGCATCCTCTGTATTATGCCACCACCTATATGACACATATGCTTAAATCAAGGACCAGGTCAGGAAGCCTAAGAACTTTCTGTGTCTTCTCTTGATTTTCTAATGTTTTCAGAATATGATTGCTCTGGATTTTATTCTTTTCCTAACACCTTCCATGAGCATAAACATGGAACCATGTTTTGATCGTCATGGTGCTCTTCAACACGATGATGACATATTTCATCCCCTCACTGATGTTGACCATACATACCTTCCATTGGTGATTCAGTGACCATAATTTTTACATCCAAGAGTAATGTAGTGAGCTGATTTCTAGGGCCCAGTGTTCATCAACTAACTATTAAAAGCATTGTTTTAGATGCTCCAAATTCACATTTATCTATTTATTACTCACCACTCATAGTGTCCTGAAAGAGCGGGGAATTAAAGTATACATGATAAAATACATCTCACTGACAACAATTGTCAAGAATACACAGAACTAACTGCACTTCTCTATCCAAAATACTCTTCTCAGATTCCAGTAGTTTTGATTCTTACTAACATTCTACATTGCAGTTGTTACTGTCAGAGGTTGAGTGGATCATCAGGCCTCTATAGTAGCACCTGAGGTTTCACTGTGAAGGGATCAAAATTGGCACAAGAGTTATGCTAATCAGCATCAGGCCAAAGGGGAGACCATTCAGAAGAGAAACACTCTCCTATTCAGCTCTCTAAGCGTCCCACTTTGCCAGAAGTCAACTACTCAGAGTGATTGAGGGCATAAAGTCAGCCTTGTGATTCCTGTTGTACATGTCCAGCGGAATATATTTTATGTTTCATTGCTACTCACTAATCTTCCACAGTCTAGTCTTCCTCTCATTCATTTGCCCATTCATTCAAAATAGAAAATTTGATTATTTCATACAAGACGTGATAGACCCCCAAAGATGCTGTGATTCGCTTCAGTGAAAGTCTAACGAATCTAATCCAATCCAGCCCACAGAAATAATTCTGGCCAAAAACCTCCCTCTTCTTAGGATGCTTTAGAGTTAGACTCTTTGACATTTTCAATGAAAGAACTTGGAGTGGTGTTCAAATTAATTTGATCTTAATAAATTAGTAATTAATATAATTAATAAATTAAGTTAAATTATTTGGTCTTAATAGCTCCTTTCTAGCCATGAAAACAGTCAAAAACATCCATACAAGAATCGCATTCTCTGTAGGTCATAACCTCCATGGATATTCTAAGGTCTACTGACTCATTCTTACCTGATTGCCACTATTGGTCCTTCTTTTTGAATTCATTTCTTCCTTTCCAACATAGCTCTGGACTTGATGTTTCAGTTTTTTGGGTTTTTTTTTTTTACCTTGAAATTGCCTCATCTATATTGTGGACCTTTGCCCTTAATGACCTCACTGCCACACTCCACCCTGACTCTTGGCCCTCCAAATTGCCTGTTCACAACACTAGACTGGCTCACCACTTTATGTAAAATATAAGGTTAAACAGTCTCTTTTATGTGTTTATGCAAATGCACAAAGACCAGCACAGTTTCAATAGTGCTAGTAAGTAGGAATGTTCTTTACAGCCTGCATGACCCCAGGAGGAATTTCCATGACCAAAGTGAAGGAGCCCTAAGGCAGATTATCAGGGCTGGGGAGGAACAAAGAGGGACATTTCCATCGAATCCCAGTGTGTGCTCGTGTCAAAAACTTGATGTCTTAACAGAGAGGATTCTGCGTACACATCTCTACTATGCCGAGGATACATTCTGAGCTGGACAGGACCATACACACCACTATCCCCATCAGAATCTCTCTTTCTGTATCTATTTGGAGACTATTTTCCAAGAACAAAACGAAACCAATCACAGAAAGGCATGGCCAGGGCAGCATTCCCTCTTGTAATGTGAATTTAGCAGAAGGGAGGTTGAGAGGTAGGAACAGATTTGTATGCAATGCACTCTGAAGATGTAGATTTTCCAAGCAAGAGAAGGATTATAGAATTTTTTCTTATAATTGGCAAATATTTGAAATAATTCTGTGTGGTCAGATGACAAGACAGTGGGAGAGGGAGACCCCTCCTCAGTCCAGTAGAGCATACAAGAGAGCTAGTACTATACAGTAGTTAAGTGCCTGGGCTTGGCTCCTCAATAATATTGCCTTGGGAAAGTTACTTAACCTCTCTGTGTCTCAGTTCCCCCATAAGTTTTTTTCTAAGGCTTAAATGAGCAAAATCACCTAAAGCACTTAAAATAATACCTAGCACATAGTGATCACTCAGTAAGTGCCAGTTACTGTCATTAGGCTATTAATAACTGGACCCCAGAAATTCACATAGGAAGAGAGTCGGTCTTCTGACTTAATAACTTAAAGTAGTTGCTGACAGCACTTGAGCAAGCAATGAGGGCAATCAAGAAAAGTCCTCCCACCCTGAATATTGGCAAACAACTAATCTGAATCCTCCTATTATCGATGGGCGTAAGAAACACACACACGTGCATTCTTGTACACATGAATGCACCTATACATACACAGCACATAGGCACACACTCACCACAAAGCCTGTAAGGAGAGTCCGTATCATAAACTAAGGTGAAAAATAAGTTTACTCAAGAGCAAAATGAAAATTTTTTGAAAGATTTACTGCAGCAAACAGAAGTGTTCTGGGGAAAGCAGATCTTGTACTCATTATTAAATGGAGGAACACGAACACTGAAAGAGGAATGAAATATTAAATAAGACAAACTAGTCTCAGATGAAAAGGATGCTGAATGAATAGCAGGCAGATGTAAAAGAGAGCAGGATGAAACAAGGAACTATTGTAAGGAAACTAAAAATAAAATACCTGAATATATATCAGCTTTAAGAATAAAAGGAGCAAAATCGACACTACATAAAATTAAATCAATGATTAAAGAAATCTTGAGAAACTCTCCCAGAGCACAGAGCATAAAGACAAAGAGATGAAAAGACAAGAGAGAAGATTAGAAATGTGAAATAGAAAGGAATGAAATTGCATTCATGGCCAACTGGTATGTTAGAAGAAGGGATTAGACCAACTGGGACAGGAGCAATAACTTTCAATATAAATTGGCCATAGGTACAAGGCGAGGGGGAAAAAACCTGTTTGTACCTAGAGAAAAATATGAATCTACAACTTGAAAGATCTCATTCTGCAACAAATATTAAACGTAATTTTTTCAATCTTAAAATATATTTATTGGATTACTGCTCCAAATAAAAAAGAAGTAGCTTTCAGAAAACAGTAACAAATTATTACCCTATCTTAGACATTCAAGAAAACTGAATATTTACATCTCCAAGAAATTATGCTATAATCTAGTGTTTTCCAAAATTATTGGACTATGAATTTTCTTCTTTCAAATAATATCAATTAAACATTCTGCAAAAGTAGTATTCCATACTACAGTTTCATAAACACCAACCACTCAAATGTTGGGAAGTTGGAATAATAATGTTACATAGAAATTCCTTTACACAGTTGTAGACAGAAGCAATTAAGATTCTGATCTGTATTAGTTCTGTAGGGTTGCCATAACAAAGTACCACAGACTGAGTGGCTTAAACAACAGAAATGCATTTTCCCACGGTTCTGCAGGCTAGAAGTCTGAGATCAAGGTGTTGGCAGCATTGGTTTCTTCTGTGCCTCTCTGTTGTAGATGGTTGTCTTCTCTCTGTATCTTCACATGGTCTTTCCTCTGTGTGTGTCTGTGTCCTAATCTCTTCTCTTAAAAGGATACCAGTCATATGGGATTAGGACCCACACCAGTGACCTCATTTTAACTTAATTATGTCCTTAAAGACCCTATCTCCAAAAACAGCCATATTCTGAGGTACTGGGCAAGGACTCCAACATGTGAATTTTGAGGCGGACACAATTCAGCTCATAACACTACCAAAAGAAAAAGAAAACTTTTCTCAGAGTTCCATCCAACATCAAAAGTCAGGAGATATAGGACAACTTATTCAGAATTTTGTAGGGTGAATTAATCATTCTATACCCAGTCATGCTGTAAGTCATATATGAAGACAACTAAAGAAAATTTCAATTCTATAATGGCTCTGAAGATTTACTCCTATTGATCAAGATATAAAACTCAATAATTATGAAAACTTATGACAAAAAAGCTGTGTAGTAAATAGTAGCCACATTAAAAATAGGGCTTGATAAAACAGATAGATAACATAAGAAAATGAAACAGTAATTATACCTTGGGTTTGAATTTTCAAAACTAGTAAGTGAACATAGGAGGAGTGAAGGGGAATTAAAACCATCCACTTAACATAATATTTCCACTTTTAGTAATGTCAGTAGGTGTGACTAAATTCTTGATGTTTACAAGTAGTATCTTTTGTTCTTTTTCTTTAAAGGTAAACATTTGTGGAAATTAAAAACAGGTGTATAACTTCCAAAGCATAAGAGAAAACAAAGGAAGCATAGTTCACTTAAATCAGCAGTTCTCAAACTTTTTGGTTATCAGTACTCTTTTGCACTCTTAAAAATTACTGAGGACCCAAACAAGTTTTGGTTTATGTGGGTTATATATGCTAACACTTACCCTGATCCCAAAGCCAGACAAGGATAAAACAAAGAAGGAAAACTACAGGCCAATATCTCTGATGAACATAGATGCAAAAATCCTCAATAAAATACTGGCAAACTGAATACAGCAATACATCAAAAAGATCACACACCATGATCAAGCAGGATTTATACCAGGGATGCAGGGATAGCTCAACATCCACAGATCAATCAATGTGATACACCACATTCAAAAATGAGGAATAAAAACCACAAGACCATCTCAATAGATGCAGAGAAAGCATTTGACGAGATCCAGCATCTATTTATGATAAAACTCTCTATAAATGGGTATAGAAGGAAAATGCCTCAACAGAATAAAGCCCATATACGACAAACCCACAGCCAACATCATACTCACTGGGGAAAAACTGAAAGCCATCCCTCTGAGAACAGGAGCAAGACAATGGTGCCTACCCTTGCCACTCTTATTCACCATAGTACCGGAGGTTTTGGCCAGAACAATTAGGCAAGAAAAAGAAATAAAAGGTATCCAAATAGGCAAGGAAGAAGTGAAATTCTCACCATTTGCCCACAACTTGATTTTATATATTGAAAACCTTAAAGAATCCATTGGAAAACAACTACAAATAATCAACAACAACAGCAAAGTTGCAAGGTACAAAATCAACTTACAAAGATCAGTTGCATTTCTCTACTCTAATAATGAACTAAGAGAAAGAGAATTCAAGAATACAATTTACAACTGCAATAAAAAGAATAAAATATCTAGGAATAAATTTAACCCAGGAGGTGAAAGATCTATACATTGAAAACTGTAAGACATTATTGAAAGAAATTGATGATGACATAAAGAAATAGAAAGATATTCCATGAACAATGATTGGAAGAATAAACATAGTTAAAATGTCCATACTACATAAAGCAATCTACAGATTCAGTGCAAGCCCAATCAGAATCCTAATGACATTCTTCATGGAAATAGAACAAAGAATCTTAAAATTCCTATGGGGCAACAAAAGACCCCAAATAGCTAAAGCAATCCTGAGAAAAAATAACAAAGCTGGAGGCATCGCAATCCCTGACTTCAAAATATCCCACAAAGCTATAGTCATCGAAACAGCATGGCCCTGACACAAAAACAGACACACAAATCAATGGAACAGAATTGAAAGCACACAAAAACAGACACACAAATCAATGGAACAGAATTGAAAGCCCAGAAATAAAACAACATATCTACAGACAGCTAATCTTTGACAAAGGATCCAAAAACATATGATGGAGAAAGGAAAGTCTCTTCAATAAATAGTGTTGGGAAAACTGGACAGCCACATACAAAAGATGGAAAATAGAGCATTATCTTTTGCCATACACAAAAAATTAAGTCAAAATGGGTTAAAAACTTGCAGATGAGACATGAAACCATAAACTTCTGAGAAGAAATATAGGCAGTAGGCTCTTTGACATTAGTCCTAGAGGAGTTTTTTGAATACCATCTCTACATGGGCAAGGGAAACAAAATAAAAAATAAACAAGTGGGACGTCATCAGAGTAAAGAGCTTCTGTAAGGCAAAGGAAATCATGAAGAAAACAAAAAGACAACCCACCAACTGGGAGAAAATATTTGCAAATCATATATCCAACAAGGGGTTAATCTCCAAAATATATAAAGAATTCACACAAGTGAAGAACAAAAAAGCAAATAACCCAAACAAAAAATAGGCAGAGGATATGAACAGATATTTTTCCAAAGAAGATATACAGATGGCAAATAGGCACGTGAAAAGATTTCAACATTACTAACCATCAGAGAAATTCAAGTCAAAACTATAATGAGGTATCACCCTACATTTGTCAATGGCTATAATCACCAAGACAAAAAATAACAAATGTTGGAGAGGATGTGAAGAAAAGGGAACACTTATACACTGTTGGTGGGAATGCAAACTGGTGCAGTCACTGTGGAAGAAAGTATGGAGATTTCTCAAAAAATTAAAAATAGAAATACCATATGACCCAGCTATTCCACTACTTGGTATTTAGCCAAAGAACTTGAAATCAACAGTTCAAAGAGACTTATGCACCCTCATGTTCTTTGCAGAATTATGCACAATAACCAAGACTTGGAAGCAACCCAAATGCCCATTGACTGATGAAGGGATAAAGAAGATGTGGTATACATACACAATGGAATACTACTTAACCATAAAAAAGACAAAATCATCCCATTTGCAACAATAGGGATGGAACTGGAAGGTATTATGTTAAGCGAGATAAGCTAGACAAAGAAAGACAAACGCTGTATGACTTCACTCATATGTGGAATATAAACAAACACATGGATAAAGAGAACAAATTAGTGGTTACCAGAGGGGAAGGGAGTTGAGGGTGCACATAAGGGGTAAAGGGGCACATATATATGGTGACTGACAAGTAATGATGTAGAACTGAAATATCACAATGTTATAAACTGTTATGACCTCAATAGAAAATTTAAAAAAAGATACTTCCAGAATGAAAAACACAAGTGTGAGGAGAAAAATGAAAGTGCTCAATGGACAGTTTAAATAGTAGATAAGACACAGGGAATGCAGATTAAAACCAAAATGAGCTATCATCTCACACTTGTTAGGATAACTATTATCAAAAAAAAAAAAAAAAAAAAACCCAAGCAATATTAAGTGTTGGCGAGGATGTGGAGAAATTAGAACCTTTCTACATTGTTGGTGGGAATGTAAACTGGTGCAACCAATATGGAAAACAGCATGGAGCTTCCTCAAAAAAGTAAAAATAGTACACGATATGATCCAGCAATCCCACTTCTGGGTATTTATCCAAAAGAATAGAAATCAAGGTCTCAAAGACATCGCTGCTCCCCACTGTTCATTGCAGCATTATTCACAATAGCCAACAGGTGGAAACAACTCAAATATCCATTGACAGATGAAAGGATAAAGAAATATATATATGCAAATATTAGCCTTCAAAAGAAAGAAATTCTGCAATATGCAGCAAATGGATGAACCTGGAGGGAATTATGCTAAGTGAAAGAAGCCAGTCACAGAAGAACAAATACTGAATGATTCTACTTAAATGTGATCTCCAAAATGGTCAAACTCATAGAAAGAGTAGAATAGTGTTTCCAGTGGCTGGGAGGAGGGGGAAAAGGAGGACTGTTTCTTGATGGGTATAAAGTTTCTGTTACACAAAATGAACAGTCTAGAGATTTGCTGTACAATATGGTTGACAATACAGTATTGTGTACTTTAAAATATATTGAGGATTGATCTCGTGTTAGTATTCTTACTAGAAAAAAAGAATACAAGGAAATTTTTGGAGGTGATGGTACCTTGGTTGTTGTGGTGATGTATGCATATGTCCAAACTCATCAAAATGTATACATTAAGTGTGCGTGATTTTATGTATTTCAATTATACCTTAATAAAGCTATAAAAAAGACACATGTATAAATAAGACACAGATAAGGAGCAAATTAGTGAGCTGGAATTATATATAAGAAATGACCAAAATGAAGTGCAAAGAATTAGAAAAATATACATATAAGAATGAAGCCAAACCCTCGATGGGCTTCTTGGATTTGGAAACAGCAGGTTCCACAACCTGAAATTGATCTATAACCTCTGTACTGTGTCACCAAATAAGCTGCCCAATTAGAAAGGAGTCCCCTATTAGAAGAAGCCATTGAAGAAGTTCAGGCAACAATAAAACCACCCCTGCCCTGGCTCTCCTTATCTCCTTCAGCCTCCGTGAAACTTTAGGTGTCTCAGAACAATCTCACAGTTTATTGGAGCCTGTGGCAGTTACATTTCCATTATTCTTGGTATTTGGGCTGAGTAGCAACCACTAGTTTGTCATCCATCCCCAATGGAGAGAGATTGTCTCATTATATGAAATGTTAAGACTCTCTGACCTGATGAGCTCTTTCTACAGTGAGTGCCTTTTGCAATAAACACCCATTAGATGAGATAAGCCCTCCAAATTTTGCATTGTGAAATGGAAATGGCACTGCCAATATCTTAGCAAATTTTATGAACAGAATCTTAGCCCCATAAACAGCCTCACTTATTGTTTTCCTCAATCTTCTGGCTCAGTGTCAGTCTATAAGAGTTCCCATGATTTACTGTTGAAAGAGTTTTTCTCCAACATGGGACCAGGTTAAGTAGCGTCATAGCCATATACCATAATAATGGTAAATTGCTGATATCTTACAGCAATTGATATCCTCCCCACAGTAGGCTAACTTCAGGCAGTTGTCCTGGTCATAGAGCACATCATCCTAATATTGCATATACCTTTGTACAAATTCACGATCCATCTCTAATGGCCTGGCTATTTGTTCAGGCCAGTTGACCAATCAGGCTGGACTAGAAAAGCCATACAAATATGACAATTTTTATGGAAAGATACAAGTTAATTGCAAACTCAATATATCTCTTGCATAAATATATATCCATATGAAATGACCGCTGCTCAAGGAAAACATTGAGACTGAAATAGTCAATCAAGCACAGGCAGCTATCTCTACTATAACCTACTTGATCCATGCTCAAATCCACCATGGTAATGGAACTACTACCAAATGGATGTCCAATAAAAAACTGTGACGCATTCAGACGTGTTGCCTGAAAAACATCTCTATTCCTTCCCAACCATCCAGGCTTTCCAAAGATAATGTCTAAAGGCTGATTGGTCCAGCTGTCTTCAGCTATCTGTGAGTTGCACACGTCATACTTCTGCATTGGCTGAACTCCACATCACCCAAAAGCTGGGGGAGAGGGAAATGGAAGAGTCCCAGGAGTGTTTGAGGAAGGGTAATACACTTGTTTCCGTTTGTCTGAATAGCACTCTTCCGAAAGGAAAAATATGTTCCTTTCTTCTTGTTTTTTTCTTTTAATGCCTACGTTTTTCCTCTCAGATAGAGGGTACCTGAGTACAAATAAGCTTGGTCACTGACTTTGCTTAAAGAAGTTACTTACTTCTATTCTTGAAGGTTGCTTATAGTGACAAAATGTGACTCCTGAGTTCTGGTAAAACTCAGCATGCTGGAAAAAGGGAAAACAGTCTGACTTATTCCTACCCACTTCTGAAAACAATGGACATTATCTTGTGAAGTTGATCATTTCATCTATCGGTACATCTTAGTACATCAATAATCCTTTGCACATTTAAGTACCTACTCTTGCACATATGTACCAGGAAATGGGTATAAGAATATTTGTAGGAAAATAACTCAAAGTAGCAAAAGATTGAAAACAACTCAAATGTATATCAATAGGAGACTGAATAAATAAATTGAAATATATTTAGAATGGAATTTTACACAGCAGTGAAAAGGAATGCTCTACAGCTCCAGGCTACATGCAGCTGTATGGATGAATCTCAGGAATGTAACACTGAAAAATAAAATAAAAAAGTCACAAGTCCCAGAATACTGCGCATTGTGTTTTCATAAATCTAAAAAACAAGCAAAACTAACCAATATATTTTTTATTCATCTATCATCTGTGATAAAAACCATTTTTTAAAAAAGACAAAGTAATGCTAAGTACAGAATTCAGGATAGGTGTTAGTTACTTCTAAGAGTAAGGTAAAGAGGGGCATAGAGAAGAGCATATGGATGCATGCCAAGTTATTGGTAATCTTTTCATTCTTAGATTGTGTGGTAAATTCAGAGGTAGTTGATACATTATTATTGTTTTATGTATATATGTTACATATATTTGTATATGTCAAATATTATACTTTAAAAAGTAATAAAGAAAACAGGCCAAATAATGTTTAAATGATTCTTTGGTAAAATATGTGGGGAGCAACTGACTTAAATAATAAATAGATATATTTAAAGCTGGACTTTTTAGAGATTTAAACATAATATTCATTGTGAATCTCTAAATGGGGTTATAGTCTTTTTTTTTTTTTTTTTTGCTTCAGGAAGACTGTCCCTGAGCTGACATCTGTGCAAATGTTCCTCCATTTTGTATGTGGGACACCACCACAGCATGGCCTGATGAACAGTGTGCAGCTCTATGCCCAGGATCCAAACCTGCAAATGCCAGGCTGCCAAAGTGGAGCGTATGAACCCAACTACTATGCCACTGGGCCAGCCCCTATATTTCTTAATCAAACCCTTTTGGGGGAAAAAGAAATCTCATAAGTAAGTGATAATGCCCCAATGCTTCCAAATTCATCTACCATCAACCCTGCCATTTTATCTGAAAGTATGTTATTAATTATCCCCTTAATGCATTAAGTATCCATAGTCCACTGACAAATTATAAACATCTTTGGGTAACATTATATGTGAGTCAACAACTTTTTAGTACATAAGAGTTTATCTGGTAATGTTATGTCACTTTTGAAAGCAAAAGTATCTCTGAGGAAATGGGCAACAAGACAGGTAAGTTTAGTTTTAATAAGAGATGGGAAGGGCTATGTCCAGGGAATGGAGAAATGGGTAGGATGCACGGGCCTTCATGGCTGCAGGTATATGGGAGTTTAGTATGAGGTCAGGGAATCTCCTGAAAGGAGAGAAGCAACAAGAGGAAGAGAGAGGAGAGTGCATTTATATGGTGTATTCAGTAACTGCCATCATCTCCTTTGCACACTTAGTCCTTGCTTTTTGATTCCTTCCAAGTTTGAGCCAACCATGCCTGAACTAGGTGTGTTGTAGCAGACATTATCAGTACTTGATTCATATCCCCTCAGCCTACTCCAGGGCTCACCTGCAGCTTTGATGCACAGTTATTTTATATACCAATGGTTTCCTACCTTAAGGACCAGTGTCTCTCTCTGCCTGAGGTTGTGTTCACCTAGAGTACAGGGAAGGCCCAAAGTGTCTGGTTTTTAAGGCCACCAAGAGCCACCCTCAACAACTGAGTGTAGAGAGATGGCCAAGTACCCAAGCTATCTCCTACCCTGGTGGTGTGTTTACATTATCTTTTGAGGATTCACAGGGGGATTGAACTTGTCGGGGAGGAAGAACATTTCCTCTACCCACTCTAGGTCTTTCTCTGGCTGGGCTACAAATTAAATTGACATGAGACAGCATAACGGGAGAAAATCAATCAAAGCTTTATAATATGTATACGTGGGGGACCAGACTTGTTGATAACAAATTACTCTCTGCTAAGTCAGTCTGATCCATTACTAAGTATATGTCTAGGGCACTGGGAAGTTTAACAATAAGATATTGGTATAGTCTTTTAGATATTTTCTCTCAATGAATGCAAAATGGTACAATGGTACTTAGGACAGTAATACAACAAACAATTGTATTGTGCCCTGTGAAAACTGTTTCACCAGTGGTCCAAGCTGGGAACCTATGATTATTCAAATACGCATTCATGTTTGTAAAGGACCTAAGAGTCCCTGGCCTGCCATTTCTGAAGCAATTGCTCTTGGCAGTTTCACAAAACAAATCAGAAAGTAATCAGAATTCTCCCAAGCTCCCTTAAACCTGGTAGAGAATCCATGTTGAATACACTGATTTTTCATAGAGGTGATAGAAGAATCAGAGGAAAATACCTTCCTCTGACCTCTCAGGAATGGTGGGCCACTCTTGCCGGTGAGGACCCCCAGCCCTCGAATATAGAAGAATAAGAAACATGCCCCTCTGAAAAAGTGAGATATCTCCATTTGATAAAGTCTGAGGAAGATCTGAATAGAGATTAACTATGAAGCCCTGGGTGTCCTTCCTTGATCACTCGTGAGGACAGAGCAGTACTGGTAAATGTGGTTCACTTAATAACTTAGCCAAGGATCCAACAAACATCTCAGAACACACGATGTCTCTTTATATGTGCACTGAACATGAGAAACTGGAGAGCCCCTCAGTATGATTCAGAGTAACACTAAAACCCAGGAAGAAAAAGATGTGACCCGGGAGATTTTATAACTGAGTGGCTATTTTAATGTGAGATGACTCTAAAGTCTTAAGTGAAAATAATTAAAGTGGTCTGGTTAATCACAATTCCTATCCAATATTGCTAGAGAAATAGCTTCAGTTTTCATTTAAACACAGACCAACCACGGACAAAGTTTTTCATTTGTGATCATTTTTCCTCCTTTGTGGTTGGTGGTGTACTGGAAGCAGCTCACGCTGGTTAGGGAGAGCCCACTGTGTGCGTCTTTTCCTAACTCCGTATTCACTGATGTCAGATTGGGAGCTTGAAATTGGCCATAGTGGGAGTATTTATATCACAGAAACAGGAAATGGGCAAGTGTTATAAATCAGAGCTCTCTCCCACCCCAGCGTGTTTTTAAGCATTTATAAGTGTATGCCCACTTCTATTGAAATAAGAAACGAAAACAAGCGGAGATCTCCGATTTCTCGCCTTTGGCCAGGGAATTCATCACACTCAGATACTTTGGTCATGATGAGCCTGGGCCCTGGGGCAACACTGGAATATTCATGAGTCAGTGTGTTTTATCTGGTAAATGTCTAATTTTCAAACTCTGGGCAAGTGACCCAATCTCTGTGAGACTTAGATTTCTAATATGCAAAACCGGTTGTAATACCTGCTCTATCTATCTCACAGGCTTGTGGTGAGATTTCAAATGAATAATGCATGTGAAAAAACTAATTATAATGTACATATAATTATATACTATAGAGGACAGACATATTTGGTGTACTCATACCTAATATTATGGTAATAATCGTTTATAATTGACATTTAGTGTTTAGTATGTGGCCAGCATGGTTCTAAATGCTCTACATGTTTTATTTTACATTCATCAACCATATGAGGTAGGTGCTATTATTATTCCCATTTTACACACATGAAAACTGGGGACAATGAGGTTAAATAACTTGTCCAAGATCACATCATTAGTAAGTGGCAGGGCTGAAGAGACAAACCCAGGCAGTCTGAGCTCTTAGACACAACAGGGGTTAAATGCCTAAATTCTCAGAGAGATCTTAGGTAGTATATATAAAGGTAAAGTACAGATTTTTTTTTTTTTTTTTTTAGTGAGGAAGAGTGGCCGTGAGATATCATCTTTGCCATTTCCTTTATTTTTTGTATGTGGGATGCCACCACAGCATGGTTTGATGAGCGATGTGTAGGTCCACACCCCAGATCCAAACCTGCGAACCCCAGGCTGCCAAAGTGGAGTGTGCAAACTTAACTACTACACCACTGGGCTGGCCCTGTAAAGTACAAATGTTTTTAACAGAAAAATGATTTGTTTTAGGAGTATGAACCTTAATTTTTGCAGTGGCACCTTGTTATGTAAGCCCCAAAACATTATAGTGAAAAGAGAAAAATGTTAAACACAGTGGACAATTTCTGTTTACTTAAGATTTTATATCATATCAAGGATAAAAATATTGATATTCCTATAATACCAGGAAACTTGTGAGATTTAAATTTTCGTGAATCCTTAAAAACAAGGAAAAGTATATTATTTTCTTTTATTGTAAAGCAATATGATCACATTCTCAAATATTCGGTGGGAGGAAACAAGAAAAATCTCATTTCTAAAATCACTCTGTGTTGTGGTTGTTTTCTTTTCAGCATTTTTTTTTCCTTTGCAAATCAGAATTTAAAGTATAGTTTTGATCATAGTTTATGTGCGATTTTATAGTCCTTTTTGCTTAAAATTCCAACATAAACATTTACTATGTTGCTAAAAGTATACATACACATCATTTAATGATGGAAACATGATATTCGGAGTAACTGTACCATATATATTACGTAAGAGTTTCTCTACTTTTGGACATTTACATGTGTTTGTTTATCTCGTTTTCGGCTATAAATGCTGATATAGTCACCTGTTGTGTATATAGCTATTGCTATATTTTGGATTATATTTTAATTTGTACAGAGTTTTAGAAATGAATAAGTTCATATGAGATAAAGAATATTTATTGATTTTGACATTTATTACAAAAGAAATTTCTCAATTATATATAGCATTTATTTCCCATTCTCATTAGCAGAGTGGCAGAGATTACATGATAGAGGTAAGTAGGGAGGCTTGCATGTCATACTGAGATGCTTTGTGGGTGATGAAGCCTCTAACTTTGGGTTAAAATGGCAGCATTTGGCTTTTACGATGGTTGCTCTGAATGCAGATATAGAGTAGTCAAAGGAAGTCTAGATTGATGGCAGGGAGACCACATCAGAGGGTTTTGCAACAGCTCAGGCATGCTATGACAGTGTTCTGAATTAGACCACTAGTTATAAAGACCAAAAAAAGAAAATAGATTTGTAAAATAACTAAAAAGTAAAATCAACAAGATTGGTGACTAATAGAATGGAATATAAGGAAAAACTGTCTTGAGGGGAGAAAGTTTCTCTATTCAGTTTCAAACATGTCGAATTTGAAAGACCTGTTTTATATTTAAGTAGGTATGCCCTGTAATCAGTTTGATATATGAATATATATAGAATAGCAATGAATATGTGCATTTAAAACTTTGGGAGGAATGATCATAAAGGCATTATCAAGCCATGAGAGTGGATGAGATGTTCTAAAGATAGTGTTAAAAGAGAAGAGCGTAGAAAACAGAAATCAGAGAAGGACAGACAAGTTCAAAAGCAAACATAAAAACAAACACAACCAGCCAACCAGACAAACAAAAGCAATGATGAATGAGACATGAGAATTGGCAGAAAAGAGCATCATGGAGACTGAGGAAGGAGAGACAGTAATAAAGGGTAAGTTGTTGGAAGTCTCGCTGTGGTCAGGAAACAGGATGCCTGAAAGGTCTCCTTTAGATTTTGGAAAATGGAGGCCACTACTGCACTTGAAAAGGTCAGTTTCTTTCAAGAGAAGTGGAAAGAGGCCAACTTGCAGAAGCTTTTGCATCAAAAGTGAATCAATTTTCATTTTTAATCTTTATTTATAAGACCTTCTATCAGACAAAGTTGGTCTTATTTTTTCAACTTCTTTTTGGGTTTATTGACATTTCCTATTCATTTATTTATTTAAATCAGCTGTTCTCAGTGAATGATCTGAGAACCCCTGGGAGTCCCCAAGACCCTTTTAAAGGGTTCACAAAGCCAAAACTATTTTCATAACAATACTAAGACATCATTTGCTTTATTCAACTCTCATTTTCTGGTGAGTATACAGTGGAGTTTTCCAGAGGTTGCATGACAAGTGATGATGTCATTGTTTTGACCATGAACAGAATGTGCATTTGTCTATAATTATTTTAAAAATTGCCCAGTTTTGATTTTGAATACTCATAAAATGTGTTAGGAAGTGTTCCATCTTCTTCAATTTTTTGAAAAAGTTTGAGAAGGATAGGTACTAAATCTCCTTTGAATGTTTGGTAGAATTCTCCAGCTAAGCCATCTGGTCCTGGACTTTTTTTGGGGGGGAGAGGTTTTTGATTACTGTTTAAATCGCTTTACTTATGATTGGTCTGTTCAGATTCTCTATTTCTTGGTTCAGTTTAGGGAGGTTATATGTATCTAAGAATTTATCCATTTCTTCTAAATTTTCCAACTTGTTGGCATATAATTCTTCATAGTATTCTCTTATAATCATTTGCATATCTGTGGTATCTGTTGTAATTTCTCCTCTTTCATTTCTAATTTTATTTATTTGAGCTTTCTCTCTTTTTGTTCTTGTGAATCTCACTAAGGGTTTGTCAATTTGGTTTATCTTCTCAAAGAAACAGCTCTTAGTTGCATTGATCCTTTCTAACATTATCCTGGTTTCAATTTCATTTCTTTCTCCTCTAATTTTTGTTATTTCCCTCGTGCTCACTTTGGGCTTTGGTTGGTCTTCTTTTTCTAGTTCTGTTACATGAAATTTAAGATTGCTTATTTGATATTTTTCTTGTTTTGTGAAGGTGGGCCTGTATTGCTGTGAATTTCCCTCTTAGGACCACTTTTGCCACATCCCATATGAGTTGGTGTGGTGTATTTTCATTTTCATTTTTCTCCAGATACTCTTTGATTTCTCCTTTAATTTCTTCAATGGCCCATTGGTTGTTCAGTGGCATGTTGTTTATCCTCCACGTGTTTGTCACTTTCCCAGCATTTTTCTTGTAATTTATTTCTAGTTTTATAGCATTATGGTCAGAAAAGATGTGTGGTATGATTTCAATCTTCTTAGATTTACTGAGGCTTGCCTTGCTTCCCAACATATGGTGTATCTTTGAGAATGCTCCATGTGCACTTGAGAAGAATGTGTATTCTGCTGATTTGGGGTGGAGTGTTCTATATATATTAAGTCTATCTGGTCTAGTTTTTCATTTAGTTCCACTATGTCCTTGTTGACTTTCTGTCTGGTTGATCTATCCATAGATGAATGTGGGGTGTTAAGGTCTGCTGCTATTAATGCCTCTTTTTATGTTAGTTAACAGTTGCTTTATGTACTTTGGTGCTCCTGTGGTAGGTGCATATATAAGTGTTATGTCCCCTTGGTAGAGTGTCCCTTTTATCATTATATACTCCCCTCTTTGTCCATCATTGTCTTTTTTATCTTCATGTGTACTTTGTCTGATATAAGTACAGCAACACCTGCTTTCTTTTGTTTGTCATTAGCTTGGAGTATTGTCTTTCATCCCTTCACTCTAAGCCTGTGTTTGTCTTTAGAGCTGAGATGTGTTTCCTAGAAGTAGCATATTGTTGGGTCTTGTTTTTTAATCCATCCAGCCACTCTATCTTTTGTCTGGGGAATGCAATTCATTTACATTTAGAGTGATTATTGATATATGAGGGCTTAATGCTGCCATTTTACAGCTTGTTTTCTGGTTGTTCTGTATTTCCCTTGTTTCTCGTCATATGGGTTTCCAATTGCCAATTCAGTTTGGTGGCTCTCTATGATGGTTTTCTCAGTTCTCTCTTTATTTATTGTTGCGTCTCTTCTGATTTTTTGTTTACTGGTTACTGTGAGGTTAGGATAAAAGATCTGGTAGATGAGATAGTCCATTTTCTGATAGCCTCTTACTTCCTTAGTCTAAGCAGCTTCCATCCCTCACTTCTTCCCCTTCTAAGTTTTTGTTGTCACAACTTATTCTGCTTTGTGTTGTGAGTTTGTGGTTAAAATGAAGTGATTATATTTATTTTTGATGTTTTTCTTCCCTTTATCTTTAGAGTTATAATTGTTTGCTAAGCTGTTCTGATAGAGATTTTCTGACTTTGTCTGCCTATTTATCTTCTTGCTCAAGGTAACTCTTTTCTTCTTTTTTTTTTTTTTTCAGGTATAAGGGCCTTCTTGACTATATCTTGTGTGTGTGTTGGGGGGCGTGTTGTGGTGATGAAATCCCTCAGCTTTTGTTTACCTGGAGAAGTTTTGATTTCTCCATCGTATCTGAAGGATATTTTCCCTGGATAGAATATTCTTGGCTGAAAGTTTTTGACTTTCAGTATTTTGAATATATCATTCCACTCTCTCCTAGCCTGTAAGGTTTCTGCCAAGAAACTGCTGAAAGCCTGACAGGCGTTCCTTTATAGGTTATTTTCTTCTGCCTTGCTGTCCTCAATATTTTTTCTTTGTCATTGACTTTTGCCACTTTTACTAATATATGCCTTCAAGAAGGTCTTTTTGCATTGATGTAATTAGGAGTTCTACTGGATTCTTTTATGTGTAATTCCAGCTCCTTCTCTGGGTTTGGGAAGTTCTCAGCTATTACTTCTTTGAGCAAACTCTTTGCTCCTTTCTCTCCTTCTCCCTCTGTAATACCTATTATTCTTATGTTGCTTTCCTAATTGAGTCAGATATTTCTCAGAGAATTTCTTCATTTCTTTTGAGCCTTAGTTCTCTCTCCTCCTCCAACTGAAGTATTTTTATATTCCTATCTTCTAGATTGCTAATTCTATCCTCCATAATATCAGCTCTGTTATTGAAGGACTCCAGATTTTTCTTTATCCCATCCATTGTGATTTTGATCTCCAACATTTCTGATTGGTTTTTCTTTATAGTTTCAATCTCCAATGGAAGAATTCCCTCTGTTCATTAATTTTGTTACTGATTTCACAGAACTGTCTTTCAGAGGTCTCTTGTAACTCATTGAGTTTTTTTTTATGATAGCTATTTTGAATTCTCTGTCATTTAGATTGCAAATTTCTGTGCCTCCAGGATGGATTTCTGGGTGTTTGTCTTCTTCCTTCTGTTCTGGGGTATTAATATATTTCTTCACACTACTTTGTGGAGTGGATTTGTGCTGTTGCATAGTGATTGTACCTGGTCACAAGTTCCACCTACTGCCACTGGAAGGGGGCAGGTGCTATCTAGTCTTAGCTTGCCACAATCCCTATCATCTCGGCCTGTCTGTGCCTGGGCCATGCCTTGAGACCACAAGCGCACAAACCTTGGCCCTATGGGCTCTCCCACCAAATGGGAGAGCAATCACATGGGGGCTGCCACCACCTGCTCCCACAGTTACACAAAGGCATGCCCCCCTCTTAGGGGCTGCAGGGGTACTATGGGTGTTAGCAGCAGCTGGGAGCTCATTCCCTGAGTGCACAGACCCACCACCATCTGCTATTAGGTCACACCGGCTATTGTACTCAGTGGGTGGGGGCTCTCCACTGAGTCTGAGCCTGAACCACTCTCTGTGGACTGGTGGAACTGTGGGCTCTCCCATCAGATGGGGAATTGATCATACAGGGGCTCTGAGTTGCTGTTGTCTGCTCTGGCAGTGGCACCAAGGCATGCTCCCACCTTCAGATGTATAGCTGAAGTCTCTTAGGTGTCTTGATATGTTATGTGGATATCCTCTACTGATCAACGAATGCCCATTTAGCTGGAGCTCAAAGGGAGAGAGACGAAGAGAACAGCTCACTCCACCATGTTGCTGACATCACTCTTCTTTTGTCAAATCAGTTCATTCCTGGTAGTTTTTGTTTCATGCTCATTTTTTGGTTAAATCTTTTGTTTCTTTAAATGTTTCATATGCAATTATATGAATGGTCTGGTAATTCCAATATCAGCATTCCTTGATGTCTAAATCTTTTGTTCACTGTTTCTTTTAACTCTTTTTTTTTTTTTAAATCATGGCTGGCCTCCTTATCTGCTTGCTGATCTTCATTTCTAAACATTTTACTTAACCTTTATTTGTCCTGTAGACCTAAATTGGAAAAACTTTCCTCTAAAAAGTATTTTCTTTTATAGGTGACTAGGACTGATACCAACCTGAAACCACCACTTTCCTCTTCTTGATTTCACAAAAGAATCCCAGTCCTAACTTTTCCACTTTACTTGAGGAGCCTCAGTGTCTTGATAGCAAAGTTGCTATTGACATCTTGACTTCCCATCTTTTTGGCCCCAACTCCACTCCACAGATATGATTCCAGTTCACTGCTAATGTGTGCATCTGTGTGGCAGGGGTGGTAGGGAGGTCTTGAAAACATTCCCTACATCTTGGGAAGCTAGCAATACCTTAAAGAGTACCTTATCATAATACGGTGGATATGTTAATTAAGCTTTATATTAGAAGTGTTCATTAGAACATCTAATCAGTTGAATGCAAGAAATAGAAATAAAGAAACCTTTTCAGTAGTAACATGCATTAACATTTTTGGGACACTAGCTCTTCAAGGTACACAGCTTGCAAACTAATAAAATGTCCAAAATACTAGATTACATTTCGAAGACTTAGGTTCTAATCTTCTTACCACTCCTTACTATAACTGCATGTGTTACTCTATATTGATTTCTTTATTAAATGCATATCAGTGAGTAGACTTTATCTCTTAGGTTCAATAGTCTCATCTATCAATCTTTTATTCTTGAGTGAATAGAATTAGAAAAAGTAATGTGTCTGAACTTCAAATCTATACAATTTTTCTCTGATGATTAAGAGTAAGGTGACAGGTGGCCATCCCCGTGGCCTGGTGGTTGACTTCAGTGCACTCCACTTCAGCAACCTGGGTTCGTAGTTCCAATCTTGGGCGTGGACCTACACCACTCATCAGCCATGATGTGGTGGTGACCCACATATAAAATAGAGGAAGACTGGCATAGATGTTAGCTCAGGGCTAATCTTTCTCAATCAAAGAAAAAAAAAAAGAAAAAGGAATAAAGTGACAAGAAGTTGGTAGCTGAAGATACAAGAGAAGGTGGCTAATAGTTTAGATAATCCATAAAATAAATAGATACTTTCTGTAATTTTTGGAGGAATATGAGATATTAGTATCCATTTAAGTTTTTTTTCCTTAAATGAGTTTAAAAATAGCTCTCAACTCTTCTACTAGGAGAGTCTTTCTCAATTTACACATAATGAAATAAAAAAATACACAGAAATATTTCACATGTTTACTGTATAATTGATGCAGAGTTATGAATAAGTCAGCAATATGCACTGTCATTCTGGAAGAGAATGTATGAATTTCCTCTTTTGATCCATTTTAATGCTTTATTTTTAAGAGTCACTGTCTTTATTAAAAATTAATTATACATAGAATTAATATTTTTGATTTTTATCAAATGAACTAGGTTAATTTTTATTTTATGACAATCATTTTTCTCATATCTTTGATAACACTGTGATTTATTAACATATCTAATTAAAAGCAAAATTAAAATTTGAATTCTGCAATTTAATTTTTTCTAAGAAATATGTAGATAAATAAAAGGATCTATAGCTGTATCTACATTCTTTTGTTAACATACAATTTTTTCCCTTAATTTTTTGTTTGACATTTAACTTCGTCTATATCTGATATTTCTCCTTACTAGCATGTAAAAATTTTCTCAAATTTTAATGACTACATACCTGTACTGTCAGTATAGACAGATGCATTATTTCAAGTTTTACTTATTAAAGTCATGTTAAAGTGAACACTGGAATATATGTCCTTATGCACTTGGGCAAACTACTCACAAGGCAAATTTTTAGAAGTAAAATGCTAGATTAAAGATAAATTAATTCCTTTTCAAAAAAGTTGACATATTATGTTCTCTCTAAGCAGTTTGTGAGTTACCATCTTCCCTCATCATTGTCAAGACTGAATATTATCAAATTCAATTTTTGTCATTCCGGTAGTTGTGAGATGTGACGATAATTCTTTTTCTTCCCCTCTTGTTTCGTGTCTCTTCATTGTCTCTGTCTTTTGCTTCAAAAACTTTATATGATAAGTTTTGGATCTCCTGGATCAAACTCCCACATCTTTTCACTTTTGTCTCATAGTTTTTTGCTTTTTTGTCTTTTGCTCTAAATTCCAAGACATTTAAGCTTCTTTCTCAAATCACTCATTTGGAAATATTTCCATTAAGTTGACTTTACAGTCACTCATGAATTTTCTTTTTTAATTTTGGCAACTGTATTTTAAACTCCCAGGGACTCATTTTATTCTGATTAGCACTTTTATTACAGCAGCTTGTTAGATACTTTCTCAAATCTAAGCATACCATTTCCCAGGATCACTTCTATTTGTTCTTGTTTATCCTCCCCTTTCAAACCACTGGGTTTTCATCCAATGTCTGATGGTACATAGTTGTAGGTTCATATTTGTAAATAAAGGACCAGGCTGATTAGTATATTTAACAGGCATGCATTCCTCCAAAGATAAGTAGTCAGTTCTCTAAATGAGCACTTCCTTTGAGTGAGAGTGGGGGCAGGGCAGGCAGGGAGGAGGGATGGCGGCGGGCAGCAGTATCTGTGTTATTGGACAGACCAGACCAACCTATAGGCTTTGCTTGGGGCTTGTGAGAGTTGGGCAGGTTAGCAGGTGAGGATGCTTCCCAAAGCCACTATTATTAGGGATTATTCTCCATGAAGGTGGAGCATTTTAATGCTTTTGCTTCTTGGGCAGATAGATGTTCTTTCTCCCTCTCAATTCTTTCTGCTGATAGTAAGGATGTAAGTAAAACTCTGATCACTTTTCTTTTCCACCCTTGTGCCCACCCAAGAAGCCCTTCCCAGTTCATATATTTTTAGGCTTTGTTTTTAAAGGAATGCTTATGAAGCTGGAGCACCTCTCTCTTTCTCACTCTGTCTCTCTCTTTCTCTTTTTTTCCTCGTTGTAGGAAGAGAAGGAAGCAGGGGATCCTGCTGGCCCAATGCTGTGACGGCTGCCTTATTGCTCACTAATGCTCTTTTTTTCCCTGAAAAGAAATGCTTTAAACAGTGAGTTGAAGTGAATTCACATGCCATAAAACTCTCTCACTGATTCCGGGTTTAGCACTTTTCCTGGATGCTTGGCAAGGCTGCGCCCACCTCTGGGGACTTGAACTGTGCCTTTCCTTCTCTACTGTTTGCTGTTGCCTCCATTCTATCTTCCAAGATTTTCTCAAACTTTCTGGCTCACAGCTGCCTTCTTTTTAAAATTTTCTACACACAGCAGTTTCATGCTTTAAAACTGCTTCTTTTTTGTTATTTCCATGGGCCCTTTGGAGGAAGAGGAGGCAAGGTCATGAGATTTAGTCCATTTCCTTCCCAGGGCCATATTTTTATGACTTATGGTAGCTTATTATTGCATTTATACTTTACTAATAAAGGGCACAGACCACATAGCCACTGAAAATATAATTGGTTGGTGGAGGGGGTTCATTGAAAACATTGTTAGGAATCCCTCCCCCCACTCTCCTTTTTGGAGGGAAAATTAGAAGTCTCTGAAGAGATGTCACTTTCAGAAGAATTTGTTAAAAGTAACACAATGCATTGTTATCCTACAAGAACCCTGTCCAGGTCCAAGCATGATACTTTGACTCTAATAGGTACACAAAAATGCTTACTTGATTTAGACTTGATTATACATACTTAAAAATTCTGGCACAGTTCCATTTGAAACAATAAATTTATAGATACACACACACATATATATGTGTGTATATATGTACATGGAGGTGTATTTCAATGCAAACATAGGTCTAGATTCTATTACAATATACATTTATGGCTTCACTATTCCGAGACTTTCTATACTTCTCATGTAATACATTCTGTGACAGTCTTACATTAAACCATCTACCAAAAGGATTGACATTAGTTATGGGATAGAGTAGTTGCAGCTCTTTAGATACATAACTACTGTGCCATTTTGATGTCATTCTGTATAAATTTCAAACATTTCTATTTAACATAATCAAGTGGTGTGAAATCTTCTTTTTAAACGGCAAGTATACAGTACTAGCTCAATTGGCACTTAGCAACGGTCCTTTTACAATATGCACAATAGCTTCCAGCAGGGAGTTTTTTAAGGACCATCCTTTGAGAGCACAAACTCACACATGTACAATCAGTAGACACCAAGGTTCTATCTCCAGCTCCCCTTGAGATGTTATTTAGCTAATGTACAAATGTTACAGCTAAGCTGTTAAGCCTGAAAAATAGAGCACACAGTTGTATGCAGGTACATTCATTTTTCATTCTCTTGGCTAATATCTTAGTATCCTAATTTTACATAAAATAATATCTAGAATGAATTGGGATTAATTTTTAGTGTATAGGAGTTTTTCATCTTTAAAAAATGCTACTAAGGAGCATTTGTGAGTATAATTTTACATAGTACCAGAGCACCAGAGAGTGGATACGTACTGAAACAAGTTGCTTGATTATAGAATACTTATTTTTTCTATCAGATTATAATTATGTCATAGGTTGCTGACACTTGGCATTGTAACAATGGACATAAAATCCACTATTATTTGACTATACAGTACGCTCCTGAGAGATGAGGACTGGGTCTTATTCATCATGCGTCTTAGTGCAGACTTGGTATCTGGTAACAGTTTGTGCTCAATCATTATTTGAATGCAGAAATTAATAAATGAACATTGAAAATAACACTTTAAATAAATCAAGGTAATCTCTTATATATTGTGTACAAAAACTAATTGCTTGATGCCATGGTTTTTATATTAAGAACAAGGGAAATTATACATTTTTCACAGGACACTCCACCACAATTCCTTTTTCCCCACTTAACTAGTAAAGCAGTATTAGGTGCTTCTAGACCAGTAAGATTACACCAGGCCCAATTGAAACTTCCTAATAAGGCTTCATTATTGTAGTTTCATTTACTCTGTTTGGAGTTTATTCTGCTGCAGCTTTCAAAACGTGAACAGAATAATTAGCAGAGAGCTATGGACCATGTGTACCCAACAGGGCAGCCTCTTCTTCCTTGTGCCCCATCTCTTAGGCTATGTTGACGTAACTACTTTATATTTCCATCTCCCTGAGTTGACTTACTATTACCACCAAGATTGTATGGAATGAAGAAGGGAACATAGAAAATCCACAAGGGTCCAAATTCAGCTTCCCTCCCAGCAGTTTGCACTTACTAATGGACAAGCATTGGCATTGTGTAAGTTGATATATGAGGCAGCTGTCTCCTCTATAATACTAGTATGTTTTTAGGGTGATTGTGGAAGCCTGGAGGGTGAAGATCAAGTTATTATGTGGAAACACCAACATGCTTCTTTCTTTTGTTCTATTTTCCACTTCCCTGATTACATTTAGTTGCAAAAATCTCTTGATCTAAGTGTCTCTAGACAAATGTTATGAGCCAGCCCTGGTGGTCTAGTGGTTAAGATTCGGTACTCTCACCACTGTGGCCCAGGTTTGTTTCCTGGCCAGGGAACCACACCATCCATCTGTCAGTTGTCACACTGTGGCAGCTGCATGTTGCTGTGATCGTAAAAGCTATGCCACGAGTATTTCAAATACCAGAAGGGTCACCCATGGTGGACAGGTTTCAGTGGAACTTCCAGACTAGACAGACTAGGAAGAAGGATCTGGCCACTCACTTCCAAAAAATTGACCATGAAAACCCTATGAAAAGCAATGGCACAGTATCTGATATAGCGGATGGTGCAAAAAAGACAGTAGGGTTCTGCTCTGCTGTACACAGGGTCGTTGGCTAGGAGTTGGGGTCAACTCTACAGCACTAACAAAGACAAACGTTAGTTCCTCTTCTTTCCCTTTCACTTTTCCATCCTGTCCTGACCATAACCTTAAAATAATGTCATAGCGACATTGATTTTGTAGCAGGCAAAGAATGTAGAAAATGACTAATCAACCTCACACAATTTGACAGATCCAAAAACTAAAGTTAAAAGTTGTGACTAGTATAGATCATGACAGTAGCAGACCACTCAGTCTCCAGTCTACTGTTTTCCCTTCCTTCCAAAATTGCTACAAAGAATATAGAATTCACTTAATTCAACTCTGATGTTCATTAAACTTAAAGGTTCATAGATGGATGGACTCTTGTTATGGAATCAAACAAGGCTTTATTATGGAAAAAAATCCAGAAAAGCTGATAGGGCTTGAATTGGTTGCAATTCTATTTCTTAAAAGACATACTCATGTTTAATCCCAGATAAGTCAGATATTTCTTTCTTTGTTGTTGCTACATTTATTCAAAGGAGAGAACATCTAAGCAAGAAAAGAGAGTATTCCGAAAAGCGTTTTTTTTATTACCTCTGCCCTTCCAAAGCCATCCTCCCTGCCTATGTTGATACTAATGTTAATCTGAATCATCTTATAAAGGGGAATAATAGAAGATCACAGTTAATGTAATTGCTCACAAAAGGACACAAACCATGTAGTTAACCATGAGAAGGTACTTAGGATTCTGCGTTTCCACACGCAGCCTCTTTTTCAGCCTGTCTGCTAACAGCCTTCGAGAGCACTTGTTGATCCAGGCAATACAAGATGGGCATTAAGTCCCTCTGCTGAGTTATTTAATAGCGATCCAAAAACCCTCAAGTAAGACTAATACTGTGTAAGTTTAACTGAAACTGGCAACTTGCCACCGAAGGCTTTTGCAGAGTCTGGATTCAGCAGACTCTAAACTTTGCAGTGGGATGAAGTTGGGAAATCCACGCCATCATTTGAGCTCTCCCTTCTTTTCTACAATTTGCAAATGATAGCTGACTTCAAAATCAAGCTACAAACTCTAAAACCTAGCTATGCCATGGAAACATTGTGCATATATATATGAAAGAGGATAGAAGGGGTTTATGTCTTGAAACTATTTCTTTCCATTTCACTTACGCACAACAATATGTTGGGAAACTATTCACAGAAACAGGGAGTTCCCCCTCAGACTAAAATCTCTGGAATTTTATTTTTAAATATATAAGTCTCTGAGCAATAAGAAATTAACTAACCACATTGACTTCTTTTCCTCTAAAATCTGATTTTTAAAATAACTGGAGCTGGTTAGAACTAATTGTTTAAACTTTGGTCAAAGCTGAATTATTGGCTACTTCACAATTTGAAAAGCCGTAACTAATTTAAACCATTAAAATCATCTGTGGAGACAAATTGCAAGCCAAGTTTTGGGTGGAAAGGATCCAAAGTCCCTGAGATATTAAATTTAAAAGCTCACTCTCTTACCTTTAAAATTCTAAATTACAACATCATGACCCTGATGCAATATATTTTTAAGAGAGCGCTGTGGTAAGGTACCATACGTAATTATTTCACTCTTAGGCAAAAAGGCCCATCATTCAAAGGGAGTAAAGCTTTAAGAAAGTTATAAAGTCTATTTCTTAAGCAACATATGCCATTTACATCACCAAATTCTACTGTACAGTTGCGTCCTATCGAATTTTGGGATGCCTGCCTGATATAATATTAGTCTTTCAAAATTGCTTCTAGCTCTCTTTGACACACAAGCTTGGAAGCAAGTCGTTTTTCAATGGCAGATAAATAAATAACCCCGAAATGACAAATGATCAAAACAAAAATGATCTTCTTCAATGAATTTCAATCTTATCAAGCATTTGATAATCTAAGTTTAAATAACATTGTTCTGAAGTTTCTGCCCTAGCAGCTTATACAAGTGTTTTCACTGCCAACTTGACCTTACTTTTTAAATGAGTAATTTAAGCCACAAAAGTTAAACATTATTTGGATTTGCTTTTGAGTTGGAAATAGTTTGAGTTGGCTCAGTGATAAATAAAAATGTTTTTCTGTTCGCACTGAATCACATCTAGAAGATCCCTTCAGTTCTCGCATGTCTCCATAAACTACCAAGAGGCAAATGAGCAAAAAAGTGGTATGGGCACCAAACAAATGCAGTCGCTAACTAAGAAATTTTGTTAAAAACTTCCCCATGTCTTTTGTTTATAATCACCATTACCTTCCAGAAGAGACATTATTCTTTGGGTTTCAACTTAGAATGCCGTAAAATAGTGACAGAACACGCTATACCATAGCATGCTATGGGTTGTTTAAGTTATCCTTATGCCTATGCCCTTACAGGAAGATCATTTCTTCTGTTTATACTGTATTATGATTTGTTAGATCTATCTGAATCCATGACTACACACACACGCCATGCCACACACACATATATAGAGAGAAAGAGAACATTCACTTGTTAAACTCTTCAGGATTGGTTTTTAAGTAAAACAAATATACTGACTTATATCTGTATGATTAGAGAGGGTAAATGACTGGGATAATATATATACACTGTGATTTTTTGAGGGTTCAGAAAGATAACTATCTTTTCAGATGAAATGAAACAATCTGCTCACATATTTAAGGTTTACTTTTCCTTATGCAGCATAAAGTCTTTATCTTTTCTGGGTACCAGAGCAATTATCAAATACTTCTGTGCTCGAAAATACGTTCCAGTTCAGGAAGGTAATTACCCACGAGTGAAACAGTGAGGGAATCCTTTCTGAGAAAAATTGGTCCAGGTTAAGAAGTCCCCGATAATTTAAAGATAGAAATAGTTCAACTCAGCAAAGTTAACTATGGATAAAGTACTACATAAGTAAATACAGCTTCCTCAGATTGAAATAACCCAGAACCTACATTCTTTGGAAGGGAATCCCCTATTAGTGAAAACTAGCCCAAAGCTAACTTCCCATGGTCACATATCACACTTTTATTAGTGCTTAGGCTGCCTCCCAGAAGATATAGTTTCCCCCTTCAATATTTTGGCTTTAGCATGAACAGAAACCCTTTGGCTTAACACACTTTAACACGACTGAAGCTAAAACTTAGCCAACATTTTAAAGATTTTAACACTTTATGAAATAATTTGGTATACGAAAAGGAAAACACACCAAAAAACACCATAAATGCACAAACATTTTAGTTAAAATGTAATTTAACTGCACACATTGTTTGTTACCACAGGAGTTCACCTCAAAGATCACATAGCCTAGTTAAGTAATGTGCATGTTAAGAAATACGAATGAGAAAGTGTAATAATTGCATTATTAAATGTTTAAGAAACAGTCTTGACTTATCGGGAAAGGCTTCAAGCAAGGCTAAAAGATAACGATGACTTGCAATGTTGTCCGGGAGCTAGCTCACACCAGTTCTCAAGAGATTTTGTGCATATTTCTTTCTAACTCAGTGTTCAAAAATGTTACATTGGTAGCTTGAAATTGCTCACAGCGGGAGTACGTACACAACAAAAATTGGCAAATACTACAAATCAGGAATTTTTTTCTTTGTTTTTGGACAGCCATTGAACATTTACCAACACACTACCGGTTATTCACGAGTAGTACCAAAGTACCAGCAGGACAAAGAAGGAAAGGGGATCCAGGCAGAAGAAATACGTGAACGGTGGGAATTCAAGAAATAGTACAAATTTTAAGTAAATTTCAAGTAGATCAATGTTGCTGGAACACAGAGTATGAGAGGAAAGGGACAATGTATGCATCAAAAGAAATACTCAGGGATTGGAGCATGATGGAGACTTGTATGAGCGTTAAAGAACTCGGGCTTTATCCACCAGATCAGTCGTTCCTATTGTGTGGTCTTCCAATCATTCACATCAAAATCACCTAAAACATTAAGAGTCCTGACTCCTATTCTAAACCTACTGAATAAGGATCCCTGGAAGCAGACTCAGGAATATGTATTTTTAAAAAGTAGCATGGATATTTTAATGCTCACTCGACTTTGAGAAATGCACTGAATGCTTTTAGGTAGAGTTGTGACAATATCACGTTTTTAATACTATCATAGTGAGCTTGCCCTGAGTCCATTCCGAGAGAAATCTCAGGACGGAAAAGAGATGCCACAATACACTTTATATGAAGGTTTGTAACCTAGCACTATTGATATTTGGGGCTGGATAATTCTTTCTTGTGAGGGACTGTCCTGTGCTTTGTAGAATGTTTTGCAGCACCTCTGGTCTCTATGCATTAGATGCCATTTAGATGTCACCTCCCTATTTGTGACAACCAAAAATGTCTCCAGACATTGTCAAACGTCCCCTGGAGGGCAGTCACCTCTGTTTGAGAACCACTGCTCTCTGTCTTCGGATGTTCCTTCACTTGGCCCTTACTGAGGTGACTAACTAGGGGAATGACCTGACTTCACAGCTGAGACTCAATTCTCAACATGAGAGGCTGAGTTTATCATTGTAGGACTTGCAGGATAACCATATGTTAATATCCCACAGTGATCAAATAATTTTAACATTTAACAAATATATTTACTTAGTAATGGTGTTGCACTTTCATGAAAATAATATTGAATGAGTCAACATGTCGTGGGACTATTACTTAAAGGCCTGCCTTTTCACCTTGTTATCCATACCTAAAATACCTCCCCACTCCCCATGCAGTATCTCCAATTCTTTCCATTAAAACTACCTCTTTTAGATTATTAATTCTCTATTGAAATACTCTATTAAAATGCAAAACTATGCAGACCATACAAATTATATATATTTTAGCCCATTTGTAGGAATATTTTTATCTAAATGGGCAACCCCTTAAGGAAAGAAACTGTTTCACCTTGATCTTTGTGTCACTAATACCATCACACCTTGGTGACAGGAGATATTTTTAAAATATTTAAGTCAATGAAAAAAACTATCTTCCAAAGAACATAGTGTTACAGAATATAGGATAGGAAAGAAGTTAATTTTAACACAAGAGCAAAGGGTATAGAAAATTGTGAAACAAAGTATACTTTTTGCTCTAATAAGTCAGGAGGAAGGGTATCAGAGTGTGGACAGCGATAACAAAATGGAGTAACACATGTCAAGGCTTCTAAAAGGGAGCTGGGAGGCCATTCAGGAAGTGGGACTTATGGAATCTACCCAGATGGAATGTAACTTTTGAACTCCTTCATTGCTGTCACCTTGACCTTCTTTCAAGAAATATGCTTACTCCCATAGATAAGAAATTTTTGCCTTAGAGATGTCCTTAGCAACCAACCATGCAGAGCCAAGAAGTAACAATTGTTGCTGGCACCAATCACAAATCTTGTAGAACAATCTGTGTAATTTATCTCCCTTTGTCTTATAAACCCTTGCTTCATTTGTCTTCCTTGGCGCAAATTTTGGGTTTCTACCTGAATCTGTGTCTCCCGAATTGTATTCTAATTGCCAAAAAAAATGTCTGCTGTTTAAATTATAGTGATTTCTCTTTGGTCAACAAGAGTGAGGAGGATATCAGAAGAGCAGTGGGAATGAGATATCAGGAAAAAATAGCTTACTTGCATTTTTTTAAAGATCTGGCCTTATTATTTGATCCCTCTTGTTTGTTGCCTTTGTTTTTGTTCTCAACACTTTTTATTTGATGATCTGGAGCACTGGATAATGAATGAGTCAACTTAGGGCAATGCCTCAGATTCTCTGCATTTTTCCGGTCTGGTAACTTCCTTGCCATAGTTGACAAACCTCCAGATTTAAGGAAGTTCTGAATTTTTATAGATGGTGACTCGCTACTTGCTAGGATAGTGGCATACTTGGTAGACTGTAACATTGTCCAGTGTGAATATTCTGGAAAATGCTCTTTGACAGTGCAGGGAATGTATTTTGCAATGTCTTGTGGGCATTTTACATATTGATTTAACGTCTCTAGTAGCTCTGAGGGAAATGTTTGGTATTCAGTGATTGATATTTCTAGTGGCAAAATAATCATATAGCTTCAGGTATTCTTTTGCAGGTTTTTTTCTTCTAATGAAAGTTATACAGCTTATAAAGCATATTCTGGTAAGTATTAACATATCCTAAAATTTCAGGGATCACGAATTGATATTTCTAGGACCATGGTTCACTAACAGTTGTTTGCCAAAGTGTCATGTCCCATAGGAAATTTGAGTCTTTAAGAACAGTTGTCAATTACTCTGATTATTCATTGGGTTGAATACCATTGCCTAGTCCTGGTTGTCAATTCTCACAAATTACAGTTGTCATTTCTTGTATTTATAAATAAATCAGATTGGCATTTTTTACATCCTCTGGTGGATGCAATAGAACAGTTTAAGACATATAGGCAACTATTACCTTTGAGTATTTTTCCCCAAAATTATATATATCTATTTCTATAGTAAGTGAATGCACTCTTTTTTATCTGGGTGTGATAATTTTATTCAAGCAACACTCAAAATTATGGCAGATATAAGCAATCCCTTTAGAGATTCATATTTATAGGATTATGATTATTTTTATTGCTAAGGAAAATGTGAAGTCTCTCTCTTAAACACATACAACTGTAAGAGATGTCTCAAGGATGAAGCAAGAGGGTTTTTGCTTTTGTTTTGTTTTAGTGTTGCTAAGGAGACTTCTTTACCACAAATATTCCCTTTCTATATCCATAGTACCTGAATTTTCCTCATAAGTTATCCTATGAAATTAGCTTTTTTCTTATCAAAATATGTCTGAAGGCAATTAATTCTTGAATGGGATAGTCTGTTAAATCTCTAATGTATAATTCACTTAAGGATGAAACCATTTACTAACAATGGGTTCTGAAGAAACAGAAAGCAAAAATGTCAAAAGGGTGGGCAAGGGAGGTAGCAAGGCCAAAGCTAACTGTCTACATCATAATTGTGCTTAAAATGATTTCTGGACACCACTGGCGACAATCAAGCTGAGATGTCAGATGAGAATGCAAGTTATGTAGAAGCTATGGTACATTCATTGTTTCTATCCTACCCAACATGGATAAAAGCACAATAAGAAGATTGTACAACTTCCTACAACAAACATTAATTCTCGCAAAATCTTTCTTGAGAATCAAGATAATTAGGAATAAAATTTAATTGTCCTTGGCTATTCAGCATAAATAAAAGATGGTAATTATAACAATTTTACTAGTCTCTGTTTTTAGAAGAAACTTGGTAAACTGTATTGTTGCACAAGAAGGAAATGTATTAAATATACAATAGAAAATGTGATAATCCACTCTTCTTTTTTGCCCTTGTTTCTTTGGGTGTATGGTTATTATTATTCCAAATGATGATCATATGTGAAAAAAGAATGAGAAGCAGATATAACTGGATGTTCAACAGTGAACATAGTTTAGTTTTCCAGCCTTATTTTTTAATTATTGATTATTAGTATAATCATTTAATTCATCTTTGTGAAATTGACAGGTTTTTTGTAGAAAAATGGCTAAATACTTCTGAAGAAGTCATCTGTTTCCATTTAGATCCTGAAGAGAAAGGGTAAAAATAACATATACAAAGAGAAAACTTTCAACTTAGCTACTTGACTGTCATACCCAATCTTACCGCATCCAATATTCAGAAAGTTGAAGAGGTTAAACACACACATTTAGTTTGATTTCTTCCATTGTATGTATGTGTTTAAAATATATACTACGTTATATTTTTGTATTCCACAGAGAAAAGGCTTACTTGCTTAAATTCTATCCACATGCATCTTTGACTGGAGAGAATGTCCATTCTTTTTTTATTTTTAGTAAGGCATTAAATTGGCTTGCTCAGTATACCCAGTTGCTTAAAAACAGGAATTTGACAGACTGAGGATGTACACAGTTTATTAATTGAATCCACATTTATTTAATAAGTGAATAATATTGCTACTTAAAACATTCCTTGCTATCTAAAAAATAAGGTTAAAAAACAAAAACTCTTATGAGTAGATCCATAAAAACTTACTCTTGGTGTTGATGTGTCAAATTGGAAATTAACCATTAATTATTACTTCTGAAAGATCGATCTTCTCATACATTTGTTAGTAAAGTTTTCCAGGGTGCCAGTCGCGCAGCCCTCTTCTCCATTGCCTCCACTACTTTCTCTTTTTCAAAGAGGGAATGAATGTAAAAAGCTCAATTAAGAACAAGTCATATTTTTTGAGACATTTTTCTATTGATAAAATAACTGGAAGCTTCTCTCAACATCTGGATGGGGAGCTTAAATTGGGTTTTTAAATCCAAGAAAGTTAAGAATAATTTGATCATTGTGTGGATAAATTTATAAAATATTAACTAGATTGAGTTATGTATGAATTATAAGTTGAACTTACACTACAGGTGTATGAGTTTAGTACTTATTACCAATTCCTCCTCAACAGGGAGTTGGTAATAATTCTCTTGCCAGGAATTGGCTGAGCCAATATTTTAGTCCTGTATTCCCAACGGCTTTCCTGTTCTTATGTGTGTGGCTGGAGGTTTACTGACTCTCTCTGCGTTATGTCTAATGGTCAGCATCTATTCTCAAGATGTTGTTCTTCTTACTATTGCGTCTTTCTTCCTTTTCCAAGTATTGTACACTGTTTTCCCCCATTACGTGCTATGCTGCCATGTGTATGTAGTATGCATGTGTGTCCCTTCCCTGAGAAGTCAGGTGATTTTGCATTCTCCAGCGTACTACAGACAGGGTCACTGATGATCACCAGCTGCAGGCCCAGCTGACACATGTAGGTGGCTGACAAGAACCCACAGCATTACCAGTCAGTGTGACTTAGAAGTTATCGCTCATAAAACCAGTATCAGGGCCTGGCCCCATGGCTGAGTGGTTAAGTTTGCAAGCTCCACTGTGGTGCCCCAGGATTTCACCAGTTCAAATCCTGGGCACGGACATGGCATTGCTCGTCAGGCCACATTGAGATGGTGTCCCATATGCCACAACTAGAAGGACATGCAACTAAGATATACAACTATGTACCAGGGGGATTTGGGGAGATAAAGCAGAAAAAAAAAAAAATTGGCAACAGTTGTTAGCTCAGGTGTCAATCTTTAAAAAACAAAAAAAACAGTACCAAATCATGAGCCCTCTGAGTGGCAGCATTGATTACATGCTTTCCAAATTGCCCTAGACTATAAAAATTGGAGCTTCTGCCTCAGTTTACCTGTCATGTCTTGTACTTCAGTTATACAGTGGGAATAACACTCTGTCCTCTTCCTCAGCTTGATTGGTTCAAATAAAAAATCCCACACCTTTACCCAATGGAAATCCCAGTGCTCAGCTGGTTGCTAGCTCTCCGGCCAGGGTAAAGACTGTGTTCATTGAGGTCGAAACTAGAGTAGGTCTCCCCAGTTGAAACAAGAAACCAGGGCTGTGGGGCCCAGAAGTACTGCTAGAGGGTGTGTGTGACAGAGGGGGATGGAGAAAGCCAGAGTATATACTATCCTGAGTAAATACTATATCTTGGTAGAGCCAAGATCCAGGCATTGGAAGGAATATACAAAAAAGTCGAAACGAAATAAATGTAAAAATGGGACACAAAATTATAGAGTCAAAATTTCAGAGATAAAAAGAAGAAATCAAAGGAAAAATAGTTTTTTAAAAGGAGAGTGATCTCAAGTCATTGTCTCATATACCGATTTTAAAAGCTGAAATCCATAAGGCGCTTGACTAATTCTGGCTAGCTTAATGGGTCATGAAACACATACAACCTTGACACAAGAAACTTTTTTGCCCAGCTCCCTTTGTTTCTCAGGTTCTGGCATCAATGTTTTTTTTTGGATGAATTTGACATGTTACATTTTGTAGATTTAAGGTGTACAGCCTGTTACTTTGATACGCTTATATAGTGTAATATGATTGCCACTGAAGCAATATTTATCAATTATATCATTATAATACAATATTATTATCTATATTCATTATTTTGTGCATTATTAGATCTCTCTCTATACATATAGAGATCTTTATATACAGAGAGATATAATATAAATACTACTCTTTACAAATTTGTTCCCTAAACACCATCAATCTTATCCCCCCACCCCCCAATCCTCTGGTAACCATCAATTTACTGTTTTTTTTACAGGTTTGACTTTTTTAGATTGCACATATAAGTGATATCATACAGTAGTTATCGTTCTCTGTTGACTTATTTAACTTAGCATAATGTGCTCTAGTTCCAGCCACATTGTCGCAAACAGCAGGATATCCTCCTTTCTCATGGCTGAATAGTATTCCATTGTGGCATCAACTTCTATTCCATAATAAGCCACTAGGTTGACCAACCAGGACTACTATGCTACTCTTTGCCTTACTTCAGTGGTTTCTCTTTGCCTTGATTTCTGCTACCCCCGCTTATTCATTAGATTGATGTATTTCATATCTATGTCTTTGACTGATCTATGTGTGTGCTCATAGATGTGCACACACTTCGATGCTCGCATTTGCCTGCCTGGATGCCCACAGAGGCAAGCCACTGTAGCTAGATTAATTTCTTCAGACTCTGACCTTGCTCTTCCAGTTTCTTCCCACCATTAAGCAGTCAAGCTATTCTGCTCTCCACATGCCTTGTGCCTCATCAATGTAGCCCAAGACAACGCACTATTCTCCTATTTGTTCCGTGACTTCTACTCTAAATCTGTACGGCCCTCTCTTAAGTGTTACCTGTCTCAGTCCTCTTTGTTCTGTGCTGTTGACCTCTACTAAAGTTACACGTTCTTTCCTTCATTTTCAACAAATTTTTGGATGACCTTCTGCACGGTGGGTAGGACAACTTTTCCTGTTTCATGAAACTTTTTGGAAGGGAAAGGACTTGCTTTGTGTCAGAACTCAGACAGGAAGACAGAGGTGATATTCAAGGTATTTAGCAAGCAGTACAGCGAGGCTCTGGCCAGTCAGAATACTCTGGTCACAGTGCTGGTGGGCCCCTGCTATGCTGGGCGCTAACCCTTTCTTTAAGGGATTGTGAAAAAGTCCAGGGAATTCTTAAACAGCCTGAAACACCTGGAGGCTACAGGTGGTACTTGAGGCTCAACAGTTACTTATCAGCCAGAATAGAAACATTTCAATATTTGTGTACCTGGTGCAGCTGTACCTGTGTACCAGCTTCATATTAGATCTGCAAGAAGACCATCCACCTGCAAACAGAAACTCTATGCTGATTCTCTGTTTCTCAACTTTAAACCAACTTCCTATTTAAAAAGTTGTCAAAGTTCAGGGCTGGCCCCATGGCCGAGTGGTTAAGTTCGCACGCTCCGCAGCAGGTGGCCCAGTGTTCTGTTGGTTCGAATCCTGGGCACGGACATGGCACTGCTCATCAAGCCACACTGAGGCAGCATCCCACATGCCACAACTAGAAGGACCCACAACGAAGAATATACAACTATGTACTGGGGGACGTTGGGGAGAAAAAGGAAAAAAATAAAATCTTTAAAAAAAAAAAAGTTGTCAAAGTTCAAAGGTTGTCAGGAACCCACATAAAAACTTGTATTCCCTTTGATTCAACATTATTTACTCTTTATGAATTACTAATCGCAAATCATGTCATAGTTTTTTTATTGTAAATTACCATTTTTTTCTTTGATGAAGTTTCAGGGTGTAAGGTATTTTTCTAATTTATTCAACAAATACTTAACACGTGCCTCCTGTGTGCCAAGCATGGGGGACATGGTAGTGAACAGGAAAAACAAATTCTTGCCTGCATGAGCTGATCTTCTAACCTGGGAGTTTTAATGTAAAATCTTAAATGTCAGGATTGTGCATTATAAAAAAATCCATGTTATGTGCATTTAATTGTACGTACTACACTCTTTAGTACCAAGGTTTTCACATGCTAACATTTGTTTTGCTGACTATGTCATGCATGAAGGTGCATATGTGTGTGTGTAAAAGTTTGCACATCTACAGAGAGAGAAAAACAGAAATGCTATGTGCTGTGAAGGCACAAAGAGAAGAAAGGAATGGGCCCGTACACTGAAATGTTTAAATATTGTCTGAAAAAAAATACAGTATATATAAAATATGGTTAGGTATAAAGACAGTGTTGTAAGTTCCAAATAAACGCTATAGTATTCCATATTGCACACTAGCAAGTTTTAAGGCAAAGAGATCATTGTGAGCAAAAAAAAGCTGAGGAATATTTGTCCGTTCGTCTCCATCTTGAGGCCTACTTTCTCCTAGGACTCTGAACTTCCTTTGGTAGTGGAAGGAATCACATCAATTCGATTTCCTCCAGGTAGTCAAACAGGTTGGAGGGTGGGTGTTCAGGTCCTACTCTTTCAAGAGCACCCCAAAAGATAGCACAGAAATGACTTAGAGTGAGGCAGTTTGGAGGATAAGCGTCCCAACAGTTTAATTTTGGATTTCATGTGCTGTGCTGGCAGATGAGAGGGAATCTATCCTCAAAACAGTGTTTCACTGTTACCACAATAAGCATGTTCTCTTTTCCAAGGAAGCTGATGGGGTGCCTGGTTGTTAAGTGCTGGGAGATTAGGTATCTCATGCACTAAATCGACTAGTTAGATAAATAGAGAATTCTCAGTTTTCAGAGCATGTATATTTAAAAAAAATATTTAATGAAAGAAGTCAGCATGAGAGTTGGTATTTCCCCAAAAATATCGAATAGAGTGAAACCACGAGGTCATAAAAATAAACCCATCTGAATCTTCTGCCAGTTTTTCAGAGGTAAGTGGGAGAATGTTAGGAAAATTGGAGAAACAATAAATGAGTTACAGATGGGATAAATATAACAGTTTCTGTAGGTGATCATGTCTTGCCATCTTTACTCTTTGCATCTCATCATGTCAGTCATGATTGATTGCTTTGGTCTCTAGATGGAAGCCAGAATCCTGGGAATTATGCTTACAGTGCAAATGCATTTCCCTCTCTTGATCAGCGCTTCTGTTACTCTCCACAGACGTACAAAAAAAACCCAGCAGTCAGACTTTCAGACTTTTTTCAGGGACTGAGTTGGGCAAATAAATAACAAAGTGTCACTTAAAAAAATTGAAAAACACCACCTGGAAGTTGGGAGTTGTATGGAGGAAGAAAAATGGTATATTTTAACAATAGAGAGTACATGAACATTACATTTATATTTGCAAAAGAGTATATGGAAAATATGATGAGAATAAGTAACAGGCCAACGGTTCTAACACCAGCACACACAATAAACTTTCTATACCACACCTATTAGCTTTCTATATCAGAATGGTTCCAAAGGTCTATAGCGTACTCATAGAGGCAAAACAACTCTTGTGATGGAAGTTATTTTGCTGATAATCATATGTGTTAATTCAAATAAATGAAGAATTTCATATTGCAATGCTTTGTAAACAATGTTGTAACTGTCACATAACTTGATTTTATTATAGAAAACTTCTTAGTCCTTTGGAGTCTCAGCAATAGTGCAGGCTTTCATAGTTTGATGGCAGTTCCCTCTCTAACCAGTCACATAACGTTTAAAGCCATGCCCAGTGTCACGGAAGAAGCTCTCGGGAAAAATCACCTAAAGAGGGCTTGAGAACCCCAAGCACAGCTTGGTGTTTAAGGTTGGAAGGCAGCAAAGTTGAGCCTGTGATTTCTTTATTTTTAATTAACCTATTTATTCATGTATTTGGTTGGGCATTGGATTTTCTGCCTGACAGAGAGCAGCCTTCCCCAGGAAATCCTGCTCTTGGCCACGAAGGAAGAATAAGGAGATAGCCGGGAAAGGTAGGAGTGATCTGTTTAATTTTTCTAATATGAGAAGATATAACATATCTCCTTAGAACTCTAATTACACAGGAAAATTCCCCACTGCAGTCTGCTGCACCAACCCATTATTCGGTCTTAGCAACGTAAACACAAGCCTCCAGGCAAGCCATCAAGGCGCTCTCCTACCACACGTATTCTCCAACACAGACAAATAGAAAAATAAAAATAAATGTATGGAAAGAAAGGAGCAAGGAAGGAAGGAAGGGAGGAAAGAAGGAAAGAAGGAAGAATCTTATTCTTCTATGTTCTTTTTGGCTATTATCAATTTTTGTCAGATGTTCCCTTCCTTCCTTCCAAGGTGTCTAAAACCTTGGAAGCTGTATGTGTCAAACATTTGTCAGGCAAGGTGGTCCTAATTATACAGCTATTATTTAAACAAAACTCCAATCACTAATGTTAACAGCAGGTTATCTGCCTATGGCCTACAGATTTGGACTTGTACCATATTATTAGCTTTTTCTCTCATACAAAGGAAAATTTTAAATTCATAGAGTAAGTATTCTGTTATTTGAAATCTCATTATATGATACATGTCTGTCTCTATACATGTGATCTTATATAATCTCTACCTATCAGTTTTCTAGTAATCAATATGATCTTTCTCCTTCAAACTCTACTGCCAATGTAATGGGAAATGCATTATTTTGATTTATGACCAAAAATTTTCCTAAAAACTTGGATGAAAATTCGTTCAGTGGAATCTCATATTCTGTCTGTAGTTGACTAAACGTAAGGATTTTGATTCATTTTATCCTTATTTACTTCCAGTTGGCCTGGTTGATAATCCATTTTCATGCCAGCTATCACCAGGAGAACAAAAGTATAGTAAAAACTGTTAATCATGGCATTTTGCAGTTCATGTTCCAAATTGAGAGCAAAAGTCATGCAAATAGAATATCTGTCCTATTTCCCTGAATATAATCAGTAGTAACAATTTTAAATGACTGTTTAAATAGTTTTAAGAAATAATTTCAAAGTTACAGCTTTGACTTTTTAGCGGTTGTTAGATACTTAACAGCTTTTAAAGATGATTCTTTTTTTTCCTTCTGCAATTGCTTCCCATTGTTGCATTTCCTTTTGTAGCACTTATCAAGGGATACAAAGTGCAATTAAAATGCTTTTTTTACTAGTATTATTGAAATTGATTTCAACATGGCTGTTTGGTATTTTCAGCCTAGAGAAGACTGAATGTTGCTCATGTTTGGCTCAATTTGTCGTTTTTATCCACAGAAATCTGAAGCACATATGTGTATACTGCTACTGTGTGGAATGGAAGATTTAGTCCAGTAAACAACTTGAAATGTGATACTTTGGCATTTACTAATAAGAAGAATCACTCTTTAAAACCATTTCAGTTTATTTTGGATTCTGTTAATTTAGAACATTCAAATATTCTCTCAGTTTGGTTTTTATATTTATACTGGTTCATATGGGGGGGGAGTGTGAGGGGGTGAGTAATAAGGGAATTGTACATTTTGTTCTTTCAAAATACTGAGAAAATATAGTCCTGTATTAAGAAACATTTTAACATAAAACTACTGGATAATTAGAAGAGATATGTGGCAGTAAAGATATTTTAGCTCTTACATTTTTTATCACATTGGGGCTATTTTTTTTCTTTTCCACTTTTATTATTAACCTTTTTATAGAAAATTGGCTTACCAAGAATTTATGAATTAATAAGTCTATTATAATGATGAACGATAATTACCATTTAAATCCTGACTCATTCATCAGCTTGTTCACTGCATGTCAGGTGACACAAGAGTGTATGATTACTTGTCTGGTGAGTATTTTTCAACTGATTGTTATACTTCTTTGAACTTTAGATCTTCATACCATATTTTTAAAAGTATGATAAAATGTAGTTAAGTAGTTTGACAAAGAAATTACCAACCGCACTATAAATAACAGAAGAAGTGACTTCGATGTTTTCAGAAGATTGTTCTTTGGTTCAAGTGACAAATGTAGAGTACCCAGTTGGGTCAAATGAAAAGTTCAAATACAGACAGTTTCAAGAGCTGCCAGATTGGTAATGTTATAGTAGCTAAACTAGTCACCATTCAATGTCAAAGTAGAAATTTTTGACTTTCAATATATCAGAAACCTTGGAGATAGGAATCAGTAGTTTCTATGCCGTTCCCCCAGAGAGGCGCCTCATCTTCAAAACCATACTCATACTTGCCGACAGTTTAAACAGACACAACGGGATTAGATAGACCTATAGGAACAGATGTGGGGCCGCTCGAAGTTTTCATTTGGGGATTCAAAGCAGCAGAGTATTTCCACATTTACCGGTTGCATATGGTTTTTACTTACTGGGTGGTAGTCAATCAAGATATTTTAAAATTACAAGCATTTTGCTAAAATGTAAATTCTCCCCCCACCCCACGCTCTCTGACAATGCATGATCGCTTTTAAAGCAAGTGAATGTACGCTAGCTGTTCCACTTCAGTTTCAAATTAAGCTTCCTGTGAGAACAGCACTGAAATTGAAAAGAAGATATGATTTGGGATTCTTAGGTTGACTCTGCCTCTTCCTCAAAGCCTCCTATAACAAAGCGGATGTGTGGTGATATTAGCAATTGTGTGCTCACCAAATAAGGATGTGTTAGATTGAAGTCTGTAATTCCTGTACTAAAGATCAGAACTCTCTTAAAACACACATTTTTACAAGCCCAGCAATCAGGCTAGACATGGAGAATCTTCCCACCACTGTCTTCACTTTAAATGCCCTCTTCCTGGATTATTTTTAATCTGTTTCACAATATAAAACTTTCTGTAATCAGGCTGAACTCAGTGCTTGTACATAGTCTCCCACTTCAAAGCCAATCAAGAAAATTTTTCAAATAAATTTTAGGAAAAAAGAAACTGATTAAACACCATAATCGAAAGCAGTGGATCTCAAATTTTACTGTGCATCAGAATCACCTTAAGAGCCCATGAAAGTGTGAATTGCTGGGCCCACCCACTAGAGATCCTGATATAGTAGGTCTGGAAGAGGCCTTAACAATTTGCATTTTTAATGAATTTCCAGTTTTATTAGTTTCCTATGGCTACTATAACAAATCACTACAAATTTAGTGGCTTAAAACATGAATTTATTGGGGCTGGCTCCGTGGCCGAGTGGTTAAGTTCGCGCGCTCCGCTGCAGGCGGCCCACTGTTTCGTTGGTTCGAATCCTGGGCGCGGACATGGCACTGCTCATCAAACCACGCTGAGGCAGCGTCCCACATGCCACAACTAGAAGGACCCACAACAAAGAATATACAACTATGTACCAGGGGGCTTTGGGGAGAAAAAGGAAAAAAATAAAATCTTTAAAAAAAAAAAAAACATGAATTTATCTTACAGTTTTAGAGATCAGAAGTCTAAAATTGGGTCTTAAAAGGCTAAAATCAAAGTGTTGGCAGTTATTTCAGAGGGAATCCATTTTCTTAACCTTTTCCAACTTCTAGAAGCCACCTGTATTCCTTAGCTTATAGGCTCTTCCTCCATCTTCAAAGACAGTAATGCTTCCAGCAGAGAACTATTCTCTGCTTTCTGACTTTTGCTTCAGTCCTTATACCTTTTCTCTGACTGAAACATAGAGCCTCCTCTTATAAGGACCCTTGTGATTACATTGGGCCCACCTGGATAATCCAGGCTACTGTCCTCATTTCAAGATTTTTAACTCAATCACACCCTCAAAAGTCCCTTTTGCTATGTAAAATAACATTCACAAATTCTGGGGATTAGGACATATTTAGGTGGCCATAAGTCAGTTTACACAGCAGGTAGTAATAAAAGTATTAATACTTTGAGAAACATTAAATTAAAAGACAGAAAAAGGGGCCAGCCCAGTGGTGTAGTGGTTAAGTTCACACACTCTGCTTCAGCAGCCCAGGGTTCTTGGGTTTGGATCTTAAGTGCAGACCCACACATCACTCATCAAGCCATGCTGTGGTGGTGTCCCACGTACAAAACAGACGAAGAGTGACACGGATGTTAGCTCAGGGACCATCTTCCTCATAAAAAAAACTGCTGGAAAAAACCTAACTAGCAGCATCTGCTGTCCCTGTTTTGTTACAAAATAGTCTGAGAATGCCCAGATCAGTTTTGGCTAAATTTTGCAATTCAGTGATGTTTCCACTGAGTCAGCATAAGCCACGGTTCTCAAGCTTTGACTGCTCATTAAAATCACCTGGGGAGTATAAAAAATGAACAAACAACCTCAACTCGAAAGCCCAGACTACGCCCAGATCAATTAACTTGGAATTAGCAGAGATGTGATTCAGTCATCAGTATTTTAAAGCTCCACCATTGATTCCATTGTACAGTCAAGTTGGAGATTTACTGACATAGGTACATACAGAAGAGACCCCTAAAGGTCCCAGACATAGAGTTCCCAGAGTCAGTTATAACTGTTGTAGAATGTATGTGAAATTGAAGAATTCAAGAAACAAAGTTCTTCCTTATGAAAGAAAATAGTAGCTAACTATACAGCACTTAGGGTAAAAAAATATCCTCACACTTCATCTTACTTGAGACCCACATTTAGCCTGTGTTTAGCCCGTGTGGTGCACAGAGCAGGTAGTGTTATTCTCAGTCTCCTCTTTTCAAGTCAAGAACAATGACGTTCAGGGAGATGCTGGCGCACACTTAATCAATCTCTTAATTTAAATTTCATCTCAAGTCTTTTGCCTCCAAAGTTTGTCTATTACAAACCTATACTGCTATAAAAAATTCAAAAAATTATCTGAGGTATTACAAAATTCAAGTGACATCAGGTGCATAAATGAATTGAGTGTGATGACTACAGAACAATAGAGAGTGGTGGGGAAAGTGGGAAAGTGGGAAAGTGGGGAGGTGGAGAATATGTGCCCTAGATAAAGGCAGACAAGTTGATGTTATTTTTTAAACACCCAGGCCAAACAAAATACATGTCGAAGCCAGATTCAGGCCACCTGCTGCCAGTACGCTACTTCTGAAGTACAATAAGTTTCCACTTAAATGGCAGTTTCCCAGCTCTTTACTCTTCAGTGCTTTATTAATGTTTTCCACATACAGCTTTAAGCCTTTGGGGTATAACTGACAGTAATTGCCTCCTTGAATTTGTTCCTTCTTTTCCCTTCCTACATTCACAGATTTGGTACACACAAATATAGTGTTATTGGAACTGTTTGTCAGCTCTCCAGCAACAGCCAGTCATGGCAATGCCACCAGAAAGCATGGATTTCCAGAATTGAATTCACTTTTCAAAACTAGAAGTTCATAGAGTATTTTATTGTTTGCCAGGCCTCAAATGAGGGCCAGATCTAATATGTTGCTTCTTTCCACTATACATATTTGCTCAACAAATTTAGTGTGCCTGACTAGAATCATTTTTCCATACATATTATAGCAACAGTGGGCTCTTTAGTACCAACTAAATGAAGCTTGAAAAACTGTTACATGAAAGCCAAGTGTTACCAAGGTAGAACTCAAAGGCAGGCCTGACTTTTCTTGTGTGGCTGTTGAACTCAGTCTCAGTTGTTTGTAGTTACGACACGCGTTAGAACAGTAGGGTAGCAAGATTTAGTACTTCTGCCTGCAGATTTAGCCAAATGTCCCCCCAAAAAAGGAGCTTACAACCTCCATAATGAAGAGATTTCTCTAATTGTTCATAGATTTATTTTTATGTATTATTTTATTCAGAAAATATTTACATTGTGCTCAGTACTGTACACTTACTGATTTCCTTTTTTTCAATATGTATATAGATTTAGCAGAGAAGCAAGAAAGTAAAACACTTCAAGTCAATCAAGAGAAACCACTAACAAGAATTTACCTATAGTAGCAGGATCTTTAAAAGTAGTGGCATAAAACTCATGTCCTCACGCTCTCCACAGAGGTGGGATGCTTGCTGCGTTCTAGCTATGAGCGATGAATCAAAATCTATCTCTAAAAAAGTTACAAAAGCAAATAGAAGTTTTGCCTAGACACAAGAGTGCAAAAGGAAGGATTTAGAGATCTTGTGTTGCCAAGGCAATTGGGTGATTGGTAACTCTTTCTGGAGGTTACTCTTAGCGTTCTGAGAATCCATCATGCACATCTCCCCCAGACCAGGCTTCCTGCAACACCTTCTTTATGCCACTCCCATGTGATTATGGAGGAAGGTTTTAGGGCTTCCAACTCCAGCATTTACTCTCCCCTGTTTTAGCACTGTGGCCGTCTCTGTAATCTGTTCCCACTGTACTTATGCAAACTTTTCCTTATTATTCCTCAACATGCTCCGTTGATTTTAAACCAATTATGATACTGCCAGTCTCCTTTTCCACAAATGAGTTAGGCTCCATCTTTTTCTCTACTTTCACTCCCACGATCCCTCTGGGTTTAAATGCCCTCACCTCCTCACTTCCTCACATTTGGCATCTTTCGTGAAGACGTTGGTATAACTTATTTTTGAACTCCTGTAACAGTAAAATCTGCAATTCGGAATTTATTTGAAACTTGTTTCATATTTATAATAGTTAGTCCCCAACTCCTCAAAATCAGAGAGCTTTTCTTCTTCTCTATTCTTCACATGCATCCTTTCCATGTAGCACAGCAGAGAGCACATCGGAGCTGTTCAGGTATATTCTGTGATCCTTTTACTATACACATAAAACCTGAGAATTCTCAATTATGTACACATAATTCAGCACTTTACAGTCAAATATCCAACATCTCCATTACTGTGCACAGTTATTCCCTAGAGTTCTTACCCTTTTTCCCAATTGTAACCCTTTAAATATCCTCCTTTTTCAAGAATAGAAAATGGTGAATCCCTTGACCCTGTGAGTCTATTATTTTCCCCTTAAGTGCCTTGGTGTACACTTCAGAGCATCTCTAGATTTACTGATGATTTCCCTTTTAATTTAGGTTCTATCTTGATGCCGGGGTTCACTTTCTAAAACAAGTACTATCCAACTGTACCATCTCTCTAATTATTGAACCCCTTTCAACTCTGCAACCATATCTCCCACAACTCCCAAAGTTATACCACGTGGTTCAGAGATACAGAACTTCTTGCAGTCCCAGTGCCATGCTCTTTCATGCCTCTGGGTCTTCACACATGCTGCAGACTTTTCCGAAATGCCCTTTGCCCTGTGGTTTGTCTGATAAACTCTGGAGTCAGCCCTCGACACCTCCAGGCAGAGATCATCTCTCTCTCCTCTGTAGTCCTTGGTCCCTTGACATATACACATCTTGCACTTATCAAAATTGCAGTATAGTCACTTCTGTACACATCTATCTACCATCCTATGCTGTTAGCTCTCTGTGATAGAGGAAGGCTACTTTTAACCAAAATCAAAAGCCAGTGGAGCAGAATTTTTCTGTACAGATTAAAAGCAGAAAGAATGGTTTAGCTAGTGGAAAATATAGAAAAATCTGATATCCATGAGTATCCTCTAAAAATATGATATTAAAATGGACAGGAAATGGAACTACTTTATTTGGCTTATGTCAAGAATGTGAGAAAAGACTGGAAAACAAATAGGGGCTTGAAAATGAGGAAGATTAAGGACTTTTCTGCTAAATAGAAACAGACAGACCGGGCTTTTGGCTCAGACTAGCAGCCAGGCCTCATTAGAGAAGTTTAGACCCTGCCAGTGAAGGCTGGAGGATAGCCTGCTTCCCTGAAAACTATTTGCTTATTTTGGGGATTTAGGCTCAGTGTACCCAGGACCTGAAAATATCAGTTCAGGGAAAACTTATAAGTTGTTTCTTAGTTTGCCCAGCAGGTAAGCACAGGATGAAATATGAGTGGCAGTGATGATTGGAGAGGACAGATGTTGTCATAAGACACATGTACGTAGTCTATGCATATTGACTGAGTGTCCAGAGTGTGTCAGGTCCTGTGCGAGGTGACAAGCATGAATTTACAAAGATGCCTCCAACTGAGACCCTTCCTTCAATGAACTCTCAAAGAAATATACGCAAACAACTGGTTTCCATACTGTGGAATATATGAATAAGTTAGAGTGGAGGAAAAAAAGTCGAGCAAGTTCAACTGGCGCAGGAGCAGACATTTACTGAGAGGGGAGTGTCGGGTGGGAACAGTGGCTTATAAAAGGTTTTAAAACATTAGTGAGCTGGAACCTGGGGGCAAGTTAAGAAAAGTGCAGGGGTTAATGAGGCCCTTAGATTTTAACAAAATTCATAATTAAATGCTTACTTTTTCACTGTTTTAAATATTCTCAAACTCTTCTCCAATTTGCAGACCCTAAGTCAAATAAATCTGAATTTAAAAAAAAGAGAGAGTTCTTCAGGAAACCAAGTGTAAACTATGTGTAGAAGAGGGAAAAAGACTCTTCAATTATGTAACTTATTTACACATAATAAACACATGGTGAATTTATGCATTGAAAAAAATGCTATATGTTTCACTCTTATTGTTTTTATTTCAGGATGCAGGTTTAATAAAAGAAGGAGGTTTTTTTAAGCATTTGTTTGTATTTGTGAATGACACAGTAGCCAATTACTGCCAGAGTCAATAGCTCCCTGAGAAAACACCAACAGAGTTTCCGAAATCTACTAGAAGTTAGAAACTGGCAAAGTACGTGACCAGCCATAAAGCAAATAAATTAAGCACCTTGGGCATCTATGATAATTCAAACCTTCATCCATTTATGAATTTTCATTGAATGCCACAATGCTCTGATTGTAAAGAGTTAACTAACTATAAAGATTTACATCTGAGGGGCTGGCCCCGTGGCCGAGTGGTTAAGTTCGCGCGCTCCGCTGCAGGCAGCCCAGTGTTTCGTGGGTTCGAGTCCTGGGCGCGGACATGGCACTGCTCGTCGGACCACGCTGGGGCAGCGTCCCACATGCCACAACTGGAGGAACCCACAGCGAAGAGTACACAACTATGTACCGGGGGGCTTTGGGGAGAAAAAGGAAAAAATAAAAAAAAAAAAATCTAAAAAAAAAAAAAAAAAAAAAAAAGATTTACATCTGAACTAGCTGAGATACTTAAAATCTAGTTCAACAAATACTGGCTGCTGATGATGCTGCCTCATGCTCCCACAAATTGCTGATCCATTCTGTAGACTAGACTTTTAATTTCCAGAGCTGTCAATCTGACATGTTTTATCAACAATCATATAGAGAATTTTGCGCACCAGAAAAAAAAACACCCTTTCTCATTCCATTATATTTGTTCATTTATCTAGAATTTATTACCAAGGCATATGGTGTTTTACCTCACTAGTAGAATAAATATGATGGTGGAAGAAAGAGAAAATTAACACGTGGAAAACTGCCCTATTAACAGAGGAAATGCTGATGGTGACTAGATAAGCATCCCTTACTACCTGGGGGAGCCCAATCCCTGTGGTTGGGAGACTAGAATCACATGTAAGAAGGCTTAGGAAGGAATATGGATCTTCAGGCTAAAAAAAAAAAAAAAAAATGGGACCAGCAAATGTCTGCAAAGGAAAGTTGCTACTAATAAGTTTTATGCTTTCCCTTTTGCTGTATCATATCGACCAGAGCTTTAACAGCTCATAAACTGAAGCCAACTTTCTGAATGATCACTTAATTCTTGAAAAGTAACCATAAACTAAGGGGGAAAAATACTGAGATATTAATCCTGGCAGCAGGCGGCAATTCTAGGCCCAAAAGCTTAATGGGGCTCAGCTGAATGGGACATAACAAGATGACGATCCTAACAAAAGGCAGTCCGTGTCCTCTGGTGGATGAGGAATGTTCCTTCCCCGTTGGTGTTTGAACACGGGAGAACATAAAGTGCCAGTTAAACTGAGTAATGTTGCAGAACTAAATTACAGGGTTTTTGTTCAGTTCTCCAGTAGAGTATAAAAATCCTCAAACCTGGAAGTATTGTTTTAATTAAGGCTCTGAACAAGTAGTCCCTCTTAGTCCTGCAGTATCTAAGTTGATAGAAATGTTTTCTTTAGAATCCTCACCTCTGTAAAACTACATTAATAAAAGCTATATACACATGAACGTTATATAAAGAAAGTGGGCATATATTTGGCTTCTTGAAATGTGCTCAGTTTTATGAAATTGCTTTTAAGGAAATGTGAAAAGGAATTAATCTGCAATTTGATTTTAAGCAATTACTTCTAATTTTTGTAAATGTGGATATTTAACTTTACTACGATACTGGCATAGTACTTGTTTTGTGAATGGAGCTAAACAATTTATATGATGTATAATATAGCCTTGGAGAGCTTTTATTTGTTTTATTGGGTAATTTGTATTCAGTATGGAGGAGGTGATCCAAAGCTTTGCATTTAGTGATTGCACAGGAGGCCCAGGCACTCGGAAAATTCTCCACTTTATTTCATCGGGGTGAATCTACCATGACCTGGAAGGCTCACCTATAGATAAGATGGTTTGGCCTCAATAACACTTTGAATCTTCACACTCTCTGGGGTTTTGCACACTCCTTTAGACACAGGTCTTTGTCATTAATGAGAGTCGCTTGAGTGGATCCCTGAATGGCACTTTGGAGAATGGTGGGACAAGTTTTTAACAAGCTAACCCTTCTGGCTATAACATGAAAGGGAACCCTGTGTTTAAGATAGTGTGGGAATAAAAGGTAAAGGTAATTTGCACTGCTGAAGAAATAATTATTAGTTCTACATTGCTTTCCACGTGGTAGGTGGAAGGGGGCAGAAAGAGTGTGTTGGAGTTTAGGAAATCACTGTTTATTTTTCTTGCTGGTAATGTATAAAGTTTGGGGGACATTTCTAAAATCTGAATGACTTCCCCAGCCAATCCTATTAAGGTATTTCAGAAAGAAACATTAACAGATTATTTCTCTTGTTCATATTGCCTGCCTAATTTAAAATGGCTTTGATGCTGTTATGCCGACGAATTCTGTGTGTCTATATCTTACCAGAGACACCCTCCCTTACAAATGGGAGCAGGGTTGAGGTGGGAGCGTGGTGAGGGAGAAGGAGAGGGAGGTCAAGAGATAAAAACTCCATTTTGCCTCACATATACCATCTCGTTTTATACTATACGACAGCTCTCTCTGTTTTCATATATTTGAAACCTGAGATCCTGAGGTCAAATTATTCTCCCAATGTCACATAATTAGTAAGAGGCAAAGTTGGGGCTGAACAATACTCTTCTGCTGTTAAATCTCAGTGCACTTTCTATAACGCAACACTATCTGACCCTTACACAACCACACACCCTTCTAAACAGCAATTTGTTACTTTCGCTATACCTAGGAGAAAATTTGAACTTTATTATGCATACAGAAACTATATGGTCATCAAATGGAAAGCGTAAAACAGAATAATATTTTTAGGTATTTTAGATTGGAATACAGACAAGGATTTACCATTCAAATTTATGTTTATTGTAAATTTGGCTTATTGCAAGAAGGACATTCAAGAATAGGGGGTCATGTTGATTTCCTGTACAATCCAACTTATTCATAGGAGCTATATTCATTGTTTATTTTAGAAAAAATTAAGTAGGCTGCCTTCAAAAAAAATAATTAAGCTTATTGATACTTTAAAAGAGAACTATAGCTGATTAACCAAACTGTTAAAAATCTTAAACTGCACAAATTATCAAAGAAATACAAGGGAAAATAAAGCTGTAGGACTGTCCTTTCCCTTTATTTTATCTCTCCCTGTCCCTGTAAATTTGCTCTGTGGAGTGAGCTCTTGCTGTGCCCCTGGATAAAAAGGGCAGACACCAAATTGTTGGTTGGAGGGGAAAAAAGGGAAGAAGTTACCAAAAATAATCTCTGGTACTGGCAAATGATTACAACTTGACCTTTCTCTTGGCAGTCCTTTGGATGCTTTCAAGACCTGTGTCCAGGCTGAGCTTCTCTCTCCTGCAAGACCACGGCCTGCACAAATACATCTCTCTGTGTCTGAGGGCTTCCTCCTCCCACGGGCGCAAGAATATAAACTTGCCTCCACGTCGTCTCTGACGAGGTCTGTACACCTGCCCAGAGATTCTGGCCTAAAACCACCTCATCTCACTCTCTCATGTGACTGCTGTCTGGTTCCCATAACAAATTCGGGGAGCAGAGCCATCTCTGCTTCAATACCCAGCCAACTTCTCAAACTTGAGATTTCTCGGGAAGGAATCAGACACCAGTCCACTTAATCCTCCAACAGAATGGGACACGAGTCAGGGTTTCCCATTTGCACTGTAGAAGCTTATTTTAAAGGATTTGAAATGAGGAGCAGGTAGGTCAGCCCCACCTCACTTGGAAAATGTGTCCAAGACAGCAAACTAGCAGTTCCCTCTCAAAATTAAAATCCTGTTAATTTTCCATCTCACCTCTTAACCTTTTCCTCGCTAAATTTCTATGTGGTAAAAGGTTTAGGAATCATTTGAACACGTCTTGACAACCTATTTTTTGCAAATCCTGCAGAGTGATCTGACTTACATCTCACTGGCTTTCATTATTTTAAAGCATTGGCCTAAATTTCTCCTTTTAATATCTTGTTACAAATATAATATTCCCTGCTTTGGAGAGTGTAGTGAAATGTGCTTCTCAGAAATTACTGACATGGATTTAAATTGGCAAAACTCTTTGAAAAACATTTTGGCAGTATGTTTCATGCATTTTCCAAAGGCCATATTCTTTGATTTTAGAATTTCGTTTCTGAGAATCCGTTCTAAGTAAATATAATCTTGAACCCAAAAAAATCTACACATAAAAGCTATCTTTAAAAATATACCAGAAACAACCTAATGGAAACAGTAAGTGATTAAATAAGGCAATGAAAACCCAGGTAATGGAATATTATACAGGCAGTAAAATGTTCTTGAAGTTTGTACAATAATACGAGAAAGCAATGATAATTCAATAGAAAATGTAAAAATTAGGCTATAAAATTCTACAGGTAGTATAATAATAAGCATGGTAAAATGTCTTTAAAAGAATCTTTCAATATCTATGCACATATTCTTGAAAGTTCAGGAATGTACCAAAGCATTAACAGTGACTATCAAGAGATGTTAGGACATTAGGAAGGTTTTCCCTCTCTCCTACTATTATGTATTTTTAAAATTTCATATACTGAGTACATATTTCTTTTAAAATGCTAAAAGCAATAGTTAGAATAAATATAAAAACACTAAAATTGAAAATAATAACTATAGCATATTTCATCCTTAGAAGATATAATCTCAAATATTTATTCCTTTCTCTTTTTCCACATGAAAGGTGATCCTAAATCTCATAGACTTTGTATTCAAAATGTCTCTGACCCCATCTTCTCTTTTCTGGACTCTTGGCTACTCCTCTAATCCACGTCGTCTCACTCCTTAGACCTCAATCATTGTACCAGATTCTTAACTGGCCTCCCTGATTTGAGGCATTTCTCTAACCTCAGTTCAAATCCTTTCTAGCGTTGTGATTTACAGGCAGATTACTTAACATAGTTCAGCATCAGATGAACTCATCTGTAATAATATACTTTTACAGTTTTCAGAGGAATATATAAAAAGGGATAATATATGTAAAGTACTTAGCACATAGGAACTTTTCAACAAATGACATCTCTCATTATTGTTGTAATTTCAATTATGTCATCCTTCTTTTATTTACTTTTAATGCTGCTACACTGTGAACTTTTAAATATAGATTCTCCACATAATCATTTAAGACCCTACACAATACGATCTCAAACACCTTTTCCACTTTATTTCACAAAATTCTACCCTCAGCTTCAACCAAGATGGGCTACTTCCTGTTTCCCGGACTTGCCCCTTTGTTCCCCTACCTGGGTGTCTCATTTAGCTTAGTCCCACAGTGCCATTTATCACTTGACTCTCTGTTCCTTCCTGCCTATGTCCCATCTTTCTGAAATGCCTTATCTTATCTGAAAACTTTCTGGACCCCATAACCCCATAACCCCATAACCATAGATTGCTATCTTCTCTGAAACTCCATAGTATTGTCTAATACACTCCATGACATCTAACCTTCTGTTCAGCATCCTGTTCGAATAACTCTGCTATCCAGGGCTTAGCTTAAAAAGCAACCTCCTCAGAGAGGCTGTGCCTGCCCACCCAATCTAAAGTAGGTCCTAGGCCACTATCACATTTCCTTATACTTCTAGTTACTCAGCTTTTCCTCCCTTCTTTTTTCCACCACTCTCCCAGTAGATTTTTCACTTCTCAATAACAGAACTATTTTCCTTAGAATATGCTGGTACAGTGTCTTTTAAACAATAAATGCTGAATAAATGTGTAAAATTGTATTACAAAATCTAAAAAATTTACTACCACACTAAACCTAGTAAGGAAAATTCTGATTAGAAAGTTGTTACTAAAATCTTTCAGTTATCCCCCCACACACAGAAATTATTCACACACTATCATTCATTCACACACATTCACACACACATATCCATTCATACACATTCACACAGACACACGCACCTCTGGATTCTTGGTCCCTGCCATAATTTACATAATGTTCAGTGAGGAGGCATAGCAAACACCAATTATAGGAAACCTTGGCAATGCTCTACCTGGAGCTCCCAGCGGAAGCCATGATCTGTTGTATATGGGATGTACAGAAATGACAATGGGAAGAGAGGGAGAAAAAATAGCGATGTGAAATGTTAAGGGTAAACCTTTGGGAACAATAATGCATTCAGTGTAGTTCACTTGATAGTACAGTTTAGTAAAATCTGACAGAAAATTCAAACAAATGCAAAGTTGGAAAAAGATTGAAATTCAAAATATGGAGGAAACCAATCAAGCACATCTACAAAACTACAGCTTTCCTCAGCAGCAATATAGTAGTTCATTTTAGATGTCTAGGAAACATAGTTTGAGATTTTTAATATTTTCTTTGAGAGAGAGAAAAAGAAAACAGTGTAATCATTTTAATAAAAAACAAACCATAAAGTAAAGAAATAGCTACATAATGTCTTTTAAAAATGAATCAAGAATAAACTGGCAAAGAGGAAAGAAATTGTCTTTACAGTTATAGTATTCCATCCTCAAATCTTTTTTTTTTTAAAGATTTTACTTTTTTTCCTTTTTCTCCCCAAAGCCCCCTGGTACATAGTTGTATATTCTTTGTTGTGGGTCCTTCTAGTTGTGGCATGTGGGACGCTGCCTCAGCGTGGTTTGATGAGCAGTGCCATGTCCGTGCCTAGGATTCGAACCAACGAAACACTGGGCCGCCTGCAGCAGAGCGCGTGAACTTAACCACCCGGCCACGGGGCCAGCCCCCATCCTCAAATCTTTTAAAAAATGCTTCGGAATAGATGGAGCTGTGCAGTCCTTCCTGGCTCCTCACTGCAGCCCCTTGGTGTTCTCAGAAAACTTGAACATCTCTTACCTCTTCTCTCTCCTCTATCTCCTCTCTCCTTTTGTTGTCCATTGGATTTTTCCCATCAGCATTTAAACATGTTCAGTATTTCCCACTATAGTCAAAACCCTTCCCCAGATCCATTTATCTTCTGTCTTCCAATGTCTCTCTCTCTTCCACACTTACCACAAAATTCTTACAAAATGACTTATTCTCTATTGTTCCCACCTTTCATTCCTCAACTTTCTTTAATTTGAAATACATTACTTAATATTTCTACAATAACGTCTGTGGTAGGCTGAACAATATTCCCCCCAAAAGATGTTCATGTCCCAATCCTGGGAGCCTGTGAATATGTTACCTTCGGTGGCAAAAGGGATTTTGCAAATGTGATTAAATAAGCTATTTTAAGATTAGGAGAGTAGCTTGGATTATCCAGATGGGCTGAATGATGTAATCATAGTCCCTTACAAAGGAAGACAGAGAGAGAGTAACAGGAGCTATGATGATGTAAGCAAGAGGTTAGAGTGATTTGAGGAAGTGTCGCAAGGCAAGAAATGTAGCAGGTCTCTAGATGCTAGAAAAGGGAAGCAAACAAATTCTTCCCTAGAACCTTCAGAAGGAATCAGGCCCACTGATACCTTCACTTTAACCCAGTGAAACTGATTTTGGACTTCTGGTCTCCAGAACTGCAAGAGAATCAATTTGTGTTGCTTTAAGCCACCAAGTTTGTGGCAATTCGTTACAGCAGTAATAAGAAAATAATACAGCCCCATGCACCAATTTTCAGTCTTCCTCTTATTTGACTTGTCAGTAGCAACCTCCTTAGATACCACTGGTTTTATTACTAGATCTTTGGCTCATTCTTCTCAAGTTCCTTTGCTTACTCCTTCCTTTTTACTAAAATAGTAAATGTTACAGTTTCTCAAGACCCATTCTAAAACCACAACATTCTCACTCCCGGAGCAATCATATCTACTCTGATATCTCTTGAAAGCAAAATCTGCATTCCAACTCTGCTTGGTTCCAAGTATATACACCCACTTACTTGAGCACTCTACTTGATTGTCACACAGATATCTCAAAGTTCACATGTCCACAACTAAACTAATTTCTTTCCCTCAAGTTTGCTTTATTTCCAGTGTTAACAATCTCAGGAAAAGGTACCCACCAACTACAGGTGTTTTCTAACCTAAAACTTGGGAGTTATAATAGATTTATCTTCCTTCCTCCCCTACTTTATACAATCAATCACTAAGTCTGATCAATTCTGCCTCCTACAGGCCTATTGTGGCCAACATCAATGACCCTAGTCTAATTCAAGCCACAATCTGGAACATGACAAAACTAATGCAATAGTCCTATGGCATAGGCGCCTCACATAGTGTGCAACGTGGCAGTATTAATTTAATTATATTCAACTCCTACATATACAAACCATTCTCCGCATAATAGCCACAGTGATATTTAAACATACACATGTACATACACACACAAGTCGTGTAGTATTACTCACTTGATTAACACTCTTTGCCCCTTAAGATATAATACAATTCAAGAACTCTTCCTTTAGATTTTGGTCTCTTCTGATTCTCTACCTTCATTTCTCACTATTCCATTCCTTTCTCTCCAATCACAGTCATGTTCCCTTCTTTTAGATCACTGAACTTTTCATGGTTTTCTTTCACAGTTCAGGATCACAGAAATTTCTCTCCCTTTTGTCTGGAATTCTTCCCCCACAATCCACTTGTTTTTTCTATCCTATTGCCTAACTAATTTTCATTCATGCTTCATTCTCATTGCAAATGTCAGGGAAGTATTCTCTGATATCCTGTCCAAACTAAATTAGAGGCTTCTGTTATATGCTCCCATATTACCCTGCACTATGACTTCTAAATGCTCATAACGTTTAAATATACTTAGGAAAATTTTCTTCTCCTAGGAAGACAATTAAAATAAACCTTTAGATTTATTTTTTTTTTGCTTTTTAATTAACAGCTTTATAAAGGTATCCATAAAATACAATAAATTACATGTATTAAAAGTATAAAATTTTTAAAGTCTTGACATGCACACACACCTATGAAACTACCAAAACAATCAAGAAATTGAACATGTACATCACCCCAAAAGTTTCCTCTTGTCCCTTCATTCTCACAAAGTCAGGCTGCATTTGTCTTGCTCCCTCATGTAATCCAAGTATACATCGCTGATGCATGCCTGGCACATAGTGGCACTTAAAATATATTTTATGAATCAATTAACGAGCAAAGATGTTCATCAAAGCATTACATACAGAAGGAAACACTGGAAATAATCCAAGTGTTCTTTTGCTTGCAAATTTTATAAAATAATGCAAAACTATGCCCCACTGAAAATTATGCATCATGAGAATGATGAATTATATTTGAACATATTTAAATAGAATAATATATTTAAATAGAATAGAATATATAAGTATATTAAATAGAAGCAAGGATTAAAATTGTCTATAAAATATCATTCTGACCTTATGTATTTACATACATTTTATGCATAGCTAAGAAGGATAACAGACCTTGACACAAACACTTGAGCAATGGAGAAATGACAGGTGATTTTAATTCTCTTCTTTGTGCTTCTCTGAAAGCTTTCAAAGACCATGTGTTATAATATGTTGAATAGCACCTTTTCTATGTCTTGGAATTTTGGCTAAAGCCCCATACTGAGGACAACAAGTAGTAAGTATTCCCATATTCTAAACAAAACAGCCAAAAAGCTGTCAGACACCCTACTCTTAAATTTTCTAAGACATGGTCAAATTGGTCTTTCTGCTGTCATCCCCACCATTCCATCCAGCCTAAAAAACAGAAGTCATAATTTTGTTGAGAGGAACATGAGCAGAAAGTGTGGCATTACAGGATGTTTTCCACCCCATCCCATATCTAGGGGAAAGGCAGGAGATGTCATTCACATAAGTGATTGGTATGCTCCAAAAAGAAACACTCTTAGAAATTAAGGATGATAACAAGAAGGGGAAACTGGCATTTCTAGTTCTGGATGTCTGCTGAGCTGCATTTGTTCACAGGCCCACCCATGCTGACACTTGAGTGGAATCTTAAGTCTTAGGAGCTTCAACTTGTATCCTCCGGAATTTGGGAGCTTTTGTCCTGGAGTTCTCTCAAGGCAAGAATTTGACTACAGAGAGGGCAGCAAGAGTCAGCCCACCCTCCCTGGGTGTGGTACTGTAAAAATGTACTAGTTTCCTACGAAGCAAGTGGATATTGCAAAAAGTGACAAGCTCAAGCCATCTTGATAGGTGCCTGCTAAGTGGGCTCCCTGCCATGGGAGGGGGATACTAACAGTAAGAAGTGGTGAGCTCAACCTATGTGGGCAAGAGCTGAGACATCACCTAGAGAACTGTGCAGTACAAAAGTTCCATAGGCACAGAGAACCCATTTGTGTTCCATGGAAAAAAGAGAATTTGAGCATGTGATACCCAGAGGGCACTGACAGCTGAAAAATAACAAGAGGAATACCAACCAAGCAATTATTTTTTTTCTTTTTAAACCATTCCTCACTTGACTCCTCCTCCTACCTTAACTCTGGAAAACTCAGAAGATAATGGACTGGGACGAGTGGATGGAGATAGAAAACAATGTGAGTCAAGTAATAGGCCATACTTCCTTTCTTCTTGACCCAGTCAAGGAGTCAGACTTGAGTCCTGAGAATGGGCAAAGACGAGCTGTGTGTAAGACTGAATTTTTTACATTTGACTGAGCTGAATCTATTTAGAGATGACACTGAGGTTTAATTGCCAAGGTGAGACTGTTCTTACAGTGACAAGAAATTCATGATGTCTGTTCAAGGTGAGACTCCTTACTGCAGACAAGGAATTTAATAGCACGGCCAAAGGCATTTATTAGAGAAGGTTAAATTCATTTTTGTGTGTATCACCACTGAATTTAGTCCATTCTGTTATCCAATTATACTTGTGTTATACCCATGTTATTTTTAATCTTCAAAAAAATGAGCCCAAGCTCTCAGAAGCCTACTAAAAGTACTCCTCAGGAATGGTGATATAGAATTATAATATAGATGAAAGTGTTATATCAATATACTTGCATAGTACATTGATACTAGTTACCTTCTCCTACCAGATGTAGTTCATTGCTCTTACTTAGTTCCTGTAACAAGTTATATGATTTTTCAACTATTATAGATAAGGAAACATACTTTTACTCCCAAGCCTACACACTGACTGACACTTATTGAGACATACTGACCATTCAACATGTTTTTCCAAACTTCTTTTGGTGGATCTATTCTGATATACAGAAATTACAAGCTATAGAGAGCTGTATCTTAGCATGTATACACATTCACACGTTAGAGTTATTTATAAAGGAATTTATCAATATATGAGTTCAATATAGTTACAAAGAAAGCAATTAACACCTACCCTCAAAAACTAGATAATTTAGAAATGTCCCTTTCTAGTCCTACTAGTGCTTCTTTAGCTCTCTTACTTATCTATCAGTGACGAAATCTGTATTTCATACTTCAATGATTCCACTTCAGTTTATACAGAACAGGTGTTTATATTTATTAAATGTTCAAATAAAGGCAAGTAGACATAGAAACCACCAGTCCAAGAGAATATATTATTGACTTCATACTTGATTTTCTGGGTAGGTAAGGCAGAAATGTTGCACGTATTTGTAATAATTTTGTCTAAAAAACTCTGAATGTAGATACATTAATTTGAAAATGTAATACATTGAATGCAAAATAAGTTTTAAAATATATTATGGCCAGTGTAGTGGGGGATGGAGATGAGATTGTTAAAATTTCCTCTCTTTGTACAATTTCCAAGTTCTTTAAGACCCACTCCCTGTCAGCACCATGCCTCAGGATATCTTACCTAACCAGATTTCTTATATTCTACAATTGTACCAGCAGCAGAGGAACTAAGGAATGGATGGAGCTGACTCAGAAAGGGACTCCTCTATTTGCTATCAGTCTCAAGTCCCACAAGTTTCTCCCCAAAAATATACAATCTAAGTTAAATAAATATGTGGTCTAAATTAAAAAGTATGCATGTTAGCCAACATAATAAGAAGGAAGCAACTCCTAAGCCACACCCGTATTGAAATTCTGGAGTCATCATTTTTAACCAGTTTCTACTTGCTGACCTTTTACCTCTCAATACTGAATAAGTGTCTCATTTTCCTATTAGGTTATCATGAAAACACAAGGGAGATTAGATAGATTAGATAGATAAATAGATAGATAGATAGATAGCTTTTTCCTGCAGAGTGTAAAAGCTAGACATATTTCTGGAGAGAGGACTACAAGTTTGGACAGACTCTAAGATGGTTTGATTCCAGAGAGAGTTGGGAAACAGAAGAGTAATGTCGGCTTGTAGAAGTAGTAGAAATCTGTGCGCCACTTACTTTTTCCTAGGAATGTCCTGACAGTTTGAAGAACCATGGATATGGGGAATTCATGAATGCTTGAAAACTGAGCTATAATTTCTGAGGCCTCGGAAATAGTAAGAAAGTTTCTGAGAGTCAGAGTGCATAAGACCACCAGTGATGGCTTTGGAATAGACTACATGGATAGGTCAATGAACATCTTAGCAGTGACTACAGTGAATAAACACTAGGAGGTTTTCCTCAAGTCTTCCAGGTAGCATAGACTTCCAAGAATACATATGAACCAAGAAGAGGAAAAGAGTACCTCAAAACATGACTGAGTTAAGAGGATAGGATCTCAGGACAAACTGTATTTGATCTCTATAACTAAAATGAGTGAGAGTTATGTACAACTTAAGTACAAGTTCTTGTGATGCTCTTCTCTAAAACTGCATAAATTCAATAAACAGAAAATGTTTGAGCACCAAATTTGTGAGCACCAAATTTTCTGCGTCTAAGATTATTTCTTAGGATAGAATCTAGATTTGGAAATACTATGCAAACTGGTGTAAATAACTAATCATCTAAATGTATATTGCTAGATCATTTTCTAAAATTTGTGGGAAATTATAATCTCTCAGCAAGTATTGAGTAATAGTCTTTTCAAAATTGCTAATTTATAGAGTATCTTATTACAATTTGCATTTTTTTCTATTGAAATCAAAAGATTTCTTATTCTCACTATCCATTTATACATTTTGTTATATATCTGTTTATCTCATTTGTCGTCAAGTTTTAGTGTCATTTTTTTACCTGTTACTGATAAACTTAATGGTATCTCAGATTTGTTAAGTGTGGTTAATTCAGTTCTATCCCAACATATTCCAGTGAATTTTTTTAGTAGTAGTCGCCTAAGTTTAATTAATAAGGAAGCATCATTCACTCATCTATTTATTCAATAAATATTTATTCAGCAAGTCATTGGCCAACCGTAGTGCTGAAACAAACAAGAAGCCAGTCTTGAGATGCTTATCAGAGAGAAGACTTTGATAATTAACATAAAAGCAACCAAGGTTACCTCTAATAGTTTGTGTTAATCCACTTGGGTCACCATAACAAAATACCATGAACTGGATGGCTTAAACAACAGAAATTCATTTTCTCATAATTCTGGAAACTGAAAGTCCAAGATCAAGGTGCCAGCAAGGTTGGTGTGTTGTGAAACCTCTTGCCTTGGGTTGCAGATGGTTACCTTCTCACTATATGCTCACACTGCCTTTCCTACATGCCCTTTGTAGAGAAAGAGAAAGACACACACACACACACACACACACAGAGAGAGAGAGAGAGAGAGAGAACACACTCTCATGTCTCTTCTTATAAGGATACTAATCCTATTGTGTCAGGATCCATCCTTATGACCCTCATTTAACCTTGGTTACTTCCTTACTCCAAATACAGCCACATTGGGGGTTAGAACTTCAACATATGAATGGAGGGGAGGCACAAACATTTAGTCCATAACGTAGTTTATTAGAGATATTCCATTTTAGGGATGGTAAGAAAATCAAAAAACATGCTCATTTATTCATATAGTAGATATTTATTGAGCCTTAAATGTTGAGTAAGATTTTGTAACACAGAGAGAAGAAAGTCATATATAATCACAATGAGATATGTTTCCTCAGGTAATGCCTTATGTTGCAAATTTTTCAAAAACTACTATCTGAATGATGCCTTCATAAATTGGAGCTATGGATGTATGTTCCACTCTGTCCTCATCTCCTCCTCACTAAAATCCTCAAAGAAAGGGAAGGGAAGGTAGGGAGAATCCAGCTACTGTTCTTATCCTTTGAAGTTGGTGTTATCTGTAGTGGCCCCAAGAAAACCCGTCCATTCTCATTTCATTAGATATTGGTCTCATGTTAATGCATGTTACATAGCGGTTAGATTCTCAAGTCAACATGGAAGCTAAGTGTACATATGATGAGACCACAAAATTGTAACATCAGCCATATGACTTATGTCTATACCAACCAACAATATTTGTCCTGTACCTGGATGATATTCCCTTTTTAAAAAAAATAAAAAAGGTGAATATCTAGATTTAGCCAGCCTAATAACATCATTTTCACTGGTAACTATTAAAATATGCATTTAAATTATAAACATAATCTCTAAAAATCAAGTTTGTGGTAGTTTCTTACAGTACACTAGGGTACATTATTAAGTATTATTTGGTCACTATCATTTGACAAAGAAAGAACCACAGCATCTGAATATTAATGAGATTAAGAACAAGACATAAGAATATAAAAATCACACTTGAGTGCTAAGTACCAAGCAGCACTTTCAGTGCCTCTAGCAGGAGGCATCCCATGGAATCCTTAAAACAACCTCATGAGGAGTACCTCATGAGATTAGGGCTGGGGATAGAGTTCTATAAAATGCAGAGAAGTTAACTAACTTGCCCAAGCTCACACAATAGAATGCAAGGCTAGAATTTAAGCCTCAAAGTCTGACTCCAGAGCTTCTGGTCCTTATAAGCTATAATATACTGTCAAGCAAAAAAGAAGAGCTGCTGATCAGTAAGGTAGAGAAAGATTTTGATTAAGGGAAATTTTACCTGTGATAAAATAATTACTCTCTTTTTGTCTTCTAGAGCCTCACCTTCTAATTTCTCAAATTGCATCATAAGAAAATTTCTTATAATTACCAGTAGACCAAAAGAACCTGCCACGCTACATGTCTATGGTCTATTTAGGAATATAAAGAAAGGATAAAAGTCTAGCCGCAAAGCAGAAAGAAAATAATTTTAACATATTTTTACATATTATTAAGAATCAGCCTTGTATTGCCCTCTCATGAGTAGTGTCCCAAAGACCTGCCGTGTCTACTGTGTTAAGTGTGGGTTCAAGAGATTAAGGGCACTGATGGGCATCTGGTTCACTGTTATTTCCTTCTCCTTGCAACTCGCATCGCTATACATCTGTTTTGTTGATTCAGAAGAGCACTTGAGATGCTTTACAGTTGATTTTGACAAGTGCTACAATTTAATAGGGGAAGATAATTCTTGCTGAGATGATTTTCAAAGTACAGAAATTACACTTTTGAGTAGATAGTACCTTTCTTTATGATCAGAATTTTCATTTAATATACAGCATACTTAAGCTTGGTAATCACATTTCCCTTTTTCTGAAAAAAAGTGATGGGTGTCTTTGATCTCATATATAAAGCATCACACATTAAATCTTATTCTCAATTCTGATTGTTTTCTTTGTTGCAGATGAAGGATGTCTGCCAAATTTAAAGATATCAGATTTATAAAATGCCATATGAGTATGAAGTGGGATTATTAATTAAATGAGAGTCTCCTGATCGTGTGACTGAGCTGACTGATGAGTTCCTGGAATGGACATTTTCTGCTTGCCTCGAAATCCACTAAACTGAGAATTAATCAGTAGTGCCTTAAAAACCACAGACTTATTACTGATGGAATGATCACTTTTAAGAAGTAAAATGTATGGGTGTAATTTTAATTTATATTTTAAAGTATTCTTTTATTATAGACTTTCCCATTAGTTTAATTATAAAAGAGCATTTTAACATTTGATATTTGAGATAATTCTTGATGAAGAATTACCATTGGTTTGCTTTGTTTCAACTAATGCTTTGCCAAAGTTGGCACAACTTTAGATATCATCAAGGTTTAAAGTTTCTCTAATGCCAATTCAAGATTCTAACTTGGTTTAAAGGTAACTGAATGCTTCATTTCTTTGGGATCTCAGCCCTGTTTGCAAGGTTCATCTCAACATACTATCCTCCGTAATTAAAACCTTTATTATTGATCTAAAGAAAACTAAAACCTGATCCATGCCTCCATGTTAGAAAATCGTTTCTAGGCATTTGATTCATCTTTGTATAATTTTGTACATGCTATACAAAAATAGATGGAAATAAATAATTAACATAGGATGGGTTTCACAGTTACATTGAACACACTCTGTACCCCTGTCAAACAATATTGGTCAGCACTTTAATACAGTTAGACAGCACCTCAGAATTCTTATTCTGCTTCCTGGGTCCGCTGTTGCCAGTGCGGTTTCTCCTGATTCCCTAATTAGCAACCTAATTTCTAGAGCCAACAAATAATCCTTACTGGAAATTCTAAAGTGGGTTTCCTCAGTCCAAAATACATTATACATTATTCTTGCTCTTGTTATATGGTTAGGAAGAAAGCCTTCAGTTTGTACCTTTATTCTATCATTTTCCAACTGAAGAACACTGAGAAAATTCTTCACTTGCCTAAGCCACAGATTCCAAATCAACACACTAAGCGTCCCATCATTTTCCTAATGGGACTTCTGAGAAGATCAAATAAAATAATGAATGGAAAACTTTAACACAGTGCTTGGTACATAGGAAATTCTCAAAACTGATAACTGTGTTTCATGCTCTTTTTCGTCACCAACGCCACTTTCCCAGTTGCTACGCCATGCTTGGTTTATTGTAAGAAAAATAATATACTAATACTTCATTCTTCCATTTTCCACCCTCTTCAGTTTTCCTATACAGCAACACCATTTATCATAAAATACTGCTCTCATGTGGTAACTCGTCTATTAAAAATAGGCTATAGGTCATAAATGAAACCCTAGAACTCAAAGCTTTCTATTACTTGGCTCCAAAACTTTTATAGCCCACTCTTCTGTTATTCCCCTATATAAGCCTATTCTCTTTCCTAACTGGATTACCTTTTGGTTATCAATTTCATCTCACATTTTCACACTTGTGTGCCCTTTCATTTGTACAGAGGTAAACATGTTAAACACATGATAGAAGCTTGGTTTACTTGATAGAATTTTAGCTTGTTCATAGACTCATTCTGAATATACATACTGTCAAATCTCCAATATCTGGACAAATAGAGACAAGAACTATCAGACAGAGGCTATAGAATGGTGGCTGAATACATACTGAGCAAAGACTGCACCTTCTAAATTTAATGCTTGGATCAGTCCTTATTTTTAGCTTAATTTATTGTGATCCACTCTGTTGATTAAAAAAGGGAGAGATGTTTAAGGGGAGAGAATGGTTGACCCCTTCCACATCTCTCTCCAACACAAAAATACACCTAAAAGATGCCTCATCCAAGTCAGAGAGAAGACAAGACACTTAAGTAAGGTAAAATTAGATAATTCCTCACCAAGAAGCTGTTCTTTCTTTTTCTTTAACAGCTTTCTTGAGGTACAATTAACATACTATAAAGTTCATCTTAAATGTACAGTTCAATAAATGTGAGCAAATTTACACAGTCATCAATCAGAACCACAATCTAGTTTTAGAACACTTCCATTGTCCAAAACATTCCCTCATTGACCAATTGCAGTCAATCCTCTCCTATCACCTCTATCCCCAGTAAACTACTGTTCTGCATTCTGCACCTATAACTTTGCCTTTTCTAAGAAATTTCATATAAATGTATCATACAAATATGCAGTCATTTAATTCTGGCTTTTTTCATTTAGTGCAATATTATTAAGGATTATCTATTGTTGCTGCATTGATCAGTAGTCGGTTCATTTTTATTGCTGAGTAGTATGTCATTGTTTGGATATGTCACAACTTGTTTAGCCATTCACCAGTTGAGTTCATTTAGATTGTTTCCAGTTTATGCCTAATAAAAATAAAGCTGCTATGAACATATGCATACAAGTCTTTGCGTGGACATATGTTTTCATTCCTCTCAGGTAAACACTTAGGAGTGAATCTGTTAGGTCCTATGATAAGTGCATGTTCAACTTTGTAAGAAATTAAACTCTTTCCAAAGTTGTGGACCATTTTACTTTCCCACCAACAATGTGTGAGGACTCCAGTGTGTCTGTATCTTCAATGACACTAATATTGTCTGTCTTGATGATGACAGCCATTCTAGTGAGTACGTAGTGTTATCTCATTGTGTATTAATTTGCATTTCCCTATTGAGTAATGATCTTGAGCATCTTTTCATTTGCTTATTCCCCATTTATGTACAGTCATGCAGCACATAATGATGTTTTGGTCAATGACGGACCACATATATGATGGTGGTCCCATAAGATTAGTACCATATAGCCTAGGTGTGTAGCAGGCTATGCCATCTAGGTCTATGTAAGTACACTCTATGATATTCACATACTGACAAAATCTCTTAATGATACATTTCTCAGAATGTGTCCTCGTCGTTAAGCTATGCATGACTGTATTGTCTTAGGTGTCTATTCACATCTTTTGTCCAATTTTTATGGGGCTGTTTGTCTTTTGATTATTAAGTCACAAAATTCTTCACATATTCTGGATACAAGTACTTATCAGATATATGCTTTACAAATATTTTCTCTCAGTCTCTGTCTTGTCTTTTCCTTTTATTAATGACCATCTTTGAAGGCAAAGGTTTTAAATTTTGATGAAATCCAAAGTGTATATATTTGTTTCTTTTATGGACAACAGGGCGGAGAGTTCTATCAAGTTTTTGATAGTGTTGTTTAAGTCGCCTGTATTCTTACTAATTTTCTGTTTAGTCGTGTTATCAATGACTGAGAAGTGAGTACTAAAATCATCAACTATAACTGCTGAATTATTTGTCCTTTAAATTACATAAGTTTTTTTCATGCATTTTATTGCTCTTTTATAAAGTGTATATACATTTACGGTTGTTATATCTTCTTGATATATTGACCTTTTTTTCATTATTAAAACACTCATCTTTGAGTCCAGTAATATTCTTTGTATTAAAATCTATTTCATCTGACATTAATGGCCACTGAGGCTGTCTTACAGTTATTGTTTACATAGTAAATCTTTTTCCATCCTTTTATTTTCAACCTATTTGTGTCTGAAACTAAACTGTTTTGTAGAGAGCAAATACCTAGATCTGGTGCTTTTTTTTTCCCCAAGGAAGATTAGCCCTAAGCTAACATCTGCCAATCCTCCTCTTTTTCCCAAGGAAGACCGGTCCAGAGCCAACATCCACGTTCATCTTTCTCCACCTCATATGTGGGACACCCACCACAGCATGGCCTGCCACGCAGTGCCACGTCCGCACCCAGGATCCAAACCTGCAAACCCTGGGCCAATGAAGCTGAACGCACACACCCAACCACTGTACTCCCAGGCCAACCCCTGGATCTTGCTTTTTAATCTAGTATGACAATCTCTGACATTTGATTCTTTATTTAGTTTTTATTGTGAAAGTAACTTTCACTAAGTATAGGATTCCAGGTTTACCGTGTTTAGTCTTTCAGTGCTTTAAAAAGTGTCGCTTGATTGTCCTTTCAGCTTGCACTTTCCGACAGGATGTCTGATGTAATTCCTCTCTCTTTCTTTATATGTTGTGTCATTTTTACTGTATCAGTCTTCATAATTTCCTTTCTATGTCTTGTTTTAAGCCATTTGAATACAATGTGCCTAAATAATTGAGTGTGTGTGTGTGTGTGTGTGTGTGATCATACTTATTCTGCTAGACGCACTCAACTTTTCAGGTATGTGGTTTAATGTCTTTCATTATGTCAGGGAAATCCCTAGCCATTGTCTTTTCAGGGATTTGTTCTGCTCTGATCCTTCTCTTCTCTCCTCCTTCTCCTCCTTCTCCTTCCCCTCTCTCTGCCTTAAACCTTTTGTTCTGTTCAAGAGAAGAGTCTTGGTGGGGAGTGGGGTTTTCTCCTCTCCTGCAGCTGCAGATCCTTTCCTCTTGGCTGCAATACTAAGGGAGACTTTCTCTAGTCTCTTGCCCTGCTCCCAGTCTTTCCCATGAGCATCTCATGGAGTTCAGGAAGTCTGTTAGTGTCTGCAAAATTCCCTTGTGTCTGGAGCTCCCAAGGCTTCTATATTTTCACTCTAGCCTACACTCAACCTTTAGAAATTTGTTATCAGTTTAGCTCACTTCTTCTTTAACACTTGTATGGCAGCTGACATGGTTCTTCCAGTACCCTGGCACAGGTGAGACCATCTGTGCATCCACTCTCTTAAAAGAACATATTTCTCCTTAGATTTCAGGCTACTCAGTTTCCCTGTCATTCAGATGTCCAAAGGACTAAAAATAAAGTTATGCTTTTAATCTACCCTATCTAGTAGTTTATCTAGTTCTTTCTCATTGTTCGGAATAGACGTGACATTTCTTTCAGCTTATTACATGCTAGGAAAAAGCAGAACTCCTAATATATGCTTTTAGTAGAGCCTTCCCATTGCAAGACCCTGCTCCTTGGTGCAAAACCAACTGGATTCATAACCCCATGATTTCTTTTTAATTTGGAAGAGATGGAGGTCAGTTACTTTAATTTTAAAAGTGTAAGATGTGAGGACGGGGTCTGTTGGCAGCTACATTTCTTGGTGAATGAAGAAAGTAGATAAGAGGAAATGAGGCTCACACAAAGAGAGAAACAGAGATATTGAGAGTATGGATAATAGTGCAGAACTTGGATTAATTTGTGTCTGATGCCAGCTGATCAAATTATTTTTTTAAATCCTTGAATAATTCCTCACTGTACAAGACCAAATCTAAATCCTTTGCACGGCATCATGAAAGAGCCATCGTTATTTGGCCTCAACCTACCTTTCTAAGCTCATCTCCAACTACTTCTTTTTATGCATCTCAATGTGCAGTTTATCAGACAGGCCACATTGGATTGTTCTAGTAGCCTCCTAACAGGATTCTTTGCTTCCACCCTGCATTTCTGACAAATATTCTCATCACAAGAGCCATGAGGATCCTTTTCAATCCTTAACTAAACGATGTCACTCCTATGGTACAATAGCTTCCTATTTCATTCAGAGTAAAAGGGAAAGTTTGAACAATAACCTATAAGGCCCTACATGATATGACTCCTGCTGGCCCACTTTACTCATTTTTTCCATTCTCATCCTTGTTCATTCCACTTCAGCAACACCGTTTTTATTATTCCTTGAATATACCAGAAACCAGTCCTACCTCAGAGACTTTGTACTTACAGTTATTTCTTCTTAGGAAGCCCCCACACCACACACACACCCATAACTGTATGGCTTCCTTCCTTCAGGTCACTACTTCTAACATCACTGTATCAGTTAGACTTACTCCATCCAAAGGCCTTACTTAGTACCATCATTTTCTTCTCCCACATGCAGCATGCAATACTCTCTCCCTTCCTTTCATGTTTTCTTTTTCTCCATGGTACTTCTCATCTGACATACTATTTTATTAGTTGCTTATTCTGTTGCTCCCTCACTATATAATAATCTCCATGAAGATAGAGATTGTTTTTACATATTACTCCTATGTCCAGAGAACTAAAAGAATTCCTCGTCCATGGTAGACTTGTAATAAATATTTCCTGAATGAATGAATGAATAATATTTCATACATCTAATCTTTCCAACATAACACATATAATTCCTTCTGGATGAAATGCTTTCTCATTGTCACTGGACAAGTTGGAATTCATATTTCATGACTCAAACTAAGCATATTCTCTTCCTTGCAATACAAATTACTGTCTTTAATACAGGTTATTATTTTCTCTTTTGCATAGCCACCATATCATGAATATACTTATAATAACTATCCACCATCACAATTAATTACACAAGTATCTTTCCAGAGATTGTATCTTTTTCATCCTTTATTTCTAGCAACTCAGCACTGAGACTTACAAATTGTTTGTTGAATTTAGTGAGTGAACTAAACTCATTATCTTTTCTCCCAAATCTGCTTTCACTGAAACCAAGAGATTTTTCAGTCAAACTAATAAGAAACTTGAACTCTTTCCTCTAGTCTTACCCCAAATCCTATTTGTAGCTGTGTTGTTGATAACTATCTCTATGGCAAGGCTTCATCGATATGTCGGTTTTGGGTGAATACTTTTTCTAAGTTGTATGTAAAAGACGATAAATAAACTTCCATCAAATCACACTTGACAGTGAAGGCTTCCTTCAGATAAAGTACTATAAATTATCGGGGCTTGTCAATACCTGACGGTTGTTATGTTTTCTGATTAACTCACATTTATGTCACCCATTTTTAAGCTGTACATCAGAACAGTTTTTAAATGCTTATTATATCCTCCTTGCTCCTAACTGTTTTTAGGTAAATGCCTATATAACAGTAATTAACAATTTTACAGGAAAACAATCTTTACAGAAAATTAATACTTTACCCATGTGACTTAGTTCAGGCCAATAGAATCGGAGTGGAAGTGTTGTCTGCATCTCATTAAAGACAAAGAACTTTGCCCTTAACTCTCCCTTCTCCTTTCCTACTCGCTAGTATGGAATTAAAATAAAAGATAGAGGACCCCCCAAAAAGAAAGACAAAACAGACTCTGTGTGGCTAACCGGGACCTAAAACAAAACAGAGTCATGGGGCCGTGCCAGGACCGAGGTGCAGTCACGTACTCTGTTCTCAGAAAAACCACAACTCGTACCTGAAACTGAGGTTCCTTCCTGACGGCTGGCCAGAAGCCTGATACAGCTGATTTTAGAACACCAGTATCTGTAGCGGAACCAACGAATCAGAAGGCTTTCAAAACAATCCCTGTGGTCTATGGTTTTTGCCTTTATAAGCTCTGCCCTTCCACAGCCTCCTTGGAGCGTACTTTTCCTTTCTTTTGGAGGCTCTGTCTCCCCAGTTTGCAAACTGTATGAGCAGTAAAGCTTTCCTAACCAAATCCTTGTGTTCCAGATATTTTTATTGACAGTAGAAATAGGAATCAGGAGGAGCCAAGGAAGCATCCTTACTACAGTAAGGATGGCTGAGCGGCTCACCAGCTTGGGTCAGTGGATGGTTTGCTGGAACAGAGCTGCCTATATGCCCTGGACTATTACAGATGAGAGAAAAAATAACTTTAATGTTGTTTGAACCAGTGCGTTAGGGTTTTGTTGTTGTTGTTACAGCACCTTGGCCTGCGTATTAACTTATCACATGAAGATGTAGTGAAAGTCTTCACTGGCTTCCTACTGGTCTTAGGATAAAGACTAAAATCCATACAGCCCACAAGGCCCTGTGTGGTGCGGTTCCTGCCTGTCTCTCAAGCCTTATCTTAGACGCTCTCTTTGCTGCCCATCCTGTTCTAGCCTTTAAAAGCCTTCCATCTGTGTCCTGCACCTCACAGGGCCTTTCTATGTGCTTTTTTTTTGCTTCTTGGAAGGTTTTCTCTTCTATTCAATAAATTTTCCCTTATGTATCCCTACTTATCATTCATATCTTAGCTCAAGCTTAATGTCCTCATGAAAATGTTTCTTGACCCCACAGTCTAGGTCAGATTCCTTTGTTACATACTGTAATAGTATCTTGCTCCTGTCCTTCAGAGTTCTTATCTCTGTAATTTTGCATTTGTCTGTGTGATCATTCAAATAACGGTCTTCCATTAGGCTGTAAACTACATGACAGCCAAGACTATGCTTGCTTTTTCTCATCACCATAATCCCAGACCTAGCACAACATCTGGCTTCTAGCAGGTGTGCAATAAATAAGTTAAATGAAAGAACAGGATCTTATTAATGATGCTTTCCATTGCTAATTCTCTACACATGGTTTCCATCCTCTCCCACACTCCCACTGCCCATACTGATCACTCCTCCATAAAATTTCCTTAATAAAAATAGCAAATGTTAATAATAGATACAGAATTGGATTTTGATACACTATGAGTGGTAAATCTGCAGGCTAGAAATGACTTTTTCAAAATTAATATACAAAATGAAAGTTTTAAAACAAACATAGGAAAGTCACTGAAAAAAAATCAACCCAGCTGCCATATATTTACTGCAAAAATCTCTAATGGAAATTCATGAAAGATTAACCTCTCTTATGTATGTGTAGATACAGATTTTTGTCAGTCCTTTGATATTATAATTATATTAGGCATAAGCACTAACTATGTGGATCATTAACTTACCCAGTTAAGATTTTTCGAAACTATTTCCTTCCAGAAAATATATTTAAAAGATAAGAACCAGTCCCAATATGCATTGACTTTGCTGTCTTCTAGAAATCTAGGAATTACACTATGTAATGTATCTAGTCTTTTTTAGAACTTTATTACACATTATTTTTGTATACATAGTGAGCGTAGGCAAGCGAAATAATACAAGCACAGCTAAGAATGTCTAGCTGTAAGCTACTAAAGCAATTTCTTTCATGAGATGTTTATATTCTTATGCATCAAAAAATTCATTGTTTCTCTTTTAAAAATAATTTCAAAACATTGGTTTGGGTGTATTACATTTTGGTCACTGGTAAATCAACTGGCTCTAAAGGGCGTGGAAAAAAGCAGAAGCATAAAATTTCTAAGTAGAGTCTCCATTCAATACGCCTGTTGTTAGAAATATATGTACCAACATTTCTTTGGTCAAATATAAAGTGTTTTATTTGTTTCTATTCCACTGAGAATTGAAATAAAATTGGTTTACCACAAGTAATTGACATTTGAAGAATAAATCAGGAGAAATTTTCTAAGATCTTATTTGTATCAGAATGGATTCCTTCTGGGACACCAACAGAATGGTAAATGCTTAGGTCTGAGCTAGAGAAATTTGCCTGTGGCTAGTATGGGAAGAAAGAGATATGAATAGCCCTTCATAACATTATGAAAGGCATGCAACTTATTCCACACATTTGCTTGTATTTGTGCGTCTGAGAAGCATTATTTATTATAAAAGTAACTGGAATTTGAGAAAAGTTTCTTCTTTTTCTCCAGTAGTGGACATCAGTTGACATCTGGCAACATTATTCTGCAAAGTTTTTAATTTTATTTTAAAATTGTTATATTCCAGGGTCAGGATTTATGGTAAGTATCTGAGAAACAATATTGGGCTAAAATTCACATAAAGTTATCAGTGATTAATGGATAAATTATTACTCTTTTTCTAGGTTTACTTTTAAAATATTGCTAATTAGGTTAATTTAAAATATTAAATTGATTACAAATTTTCTTAAGTAAAAACATTGAGTTAGAGTCTTTGCTAGGAAGTGTAAGATCTATATAGCTATGTTACATGCAAAATGGAAGAACTAAAAGATATTCTGAGGCTATGTTATGAAAAATTATTTCAATAAACTTGAAAACGTAGATAAATCCTTGGAAAAATAAAACTTGCCATATTGACTCAAGAAAAGTTGAAAATCTTTGTAATTTGGTAAGAAAAAACATTAGAGATATTAAATTTGTAGCTTAAAATCCTCTTCCCTTCCCCTCCTCTGAGATATATATTCATACACACACACACACACACACACACACACGGGTCTAAAATACAAAGTGTAGATACTTCCCTATGTCTACATTCCAATACAAAAAAAGGAAACACTCTCTTCTTTAATTTTCTTTACTAAGAATTAATTCTTTAGAGTAGTTTTAGGTTAACAGCAAGATTGGAGAGAAGATACTGCCCAAATATTCTCTGTGCTCCACCTATTCATCCTTGCCAACCCTTGGCGATCACCAATCTTTTTACCGTCTCTATAGTTTTTCCTTTTTTCAGAATGTTATATAGTTGGAAACATATAATATGTAATCTTTCGAGATTGGCTTCTTTAACTCAGTAATATGCATTTAAACTTTTTCCACATCTCTTTATGGCTTGATAGCTCATTTCTTTTTAGTGCTGAATACTATTCCATTTTCTGGGTGGAGCACAGTTTATTTATCTATTCACCTACTGAAGGACACCTTGTTTACTTTCAAGTTTTGACAGTTAAGAATAGGGCTGCTATAAACATTCATATGCAAGTCTTTGTGTTGACATAAGTTTTCATCTTCTTTGGGGAAATATCAAGGAGTGCAATTGCTGGGTCATATGACAAAAGTATGTTTAGTTTTATAAGAAATCGCCAAACTATCTTCAAAAGTGGATGTACCATTTTGCATTCCCACCAGCAATAAATCAGAGTTCCTAAAGCTCCACATCCTCTCCAGTATTTGGTGTTAGTGTTCTGGATTTTGGACATTCTAAGAGATGCGTATGGTATCTTATTGTTGTTTTAATTTGCATTTCCCTAACAACACATGATTGGAGCACCTTTTCACATGCTTATTTGTTATCTGTATATCTTATTTGGTGAGGTGTCTGTTAAGGTCTTTGGCCCATTTATTAATTGGGTTGTTTGTTTTCTTGTTGAATTTTAAGAGTTCTTTGTATATTTTGGATAACAGTCTTTATCAAACGTGTCTTTGGCAAATATTTTCTTACAGTTTATAGCTTCTCATTCTCTTGACACTGTCTTTTGCAGAGCAGAAGTTTCTAATTTTAATGACGTTCAGCTTCAATTCTTTCTTTCTTGGATCATGACCTTGATATTGTATCTAAAAAGTCATTGCCATACCCAAGGTCATCAAGGTTTTCTCCTATGTTATCTTCTAGGAGTTTTATAGTTTTGCATTTTACATTTAGGTCTGATCCATTTTGAATTAATTTTTTGTGGGGATTGAAAGCTCTGTGTCTAGATTCACTTTTTTGCATGTGGATATCCAGATGTTCTAGCACTGTTTGTTGAAAAGACTATATCTGCTTCTATGTATTGCATTTGCTTTTTTGTCAAAGAAAAGTTGATCACAAGTATGGGGGTCTATATCTGTGCTCTCTATTCTCTTCCATTGATCTATTTGTCTCTCTTTCTTCTTTGATGAAGACCACACAGTCTTGATTACTGTAGTTTTATAGTAAGTCTTGAAGTTGAGTAGTGTCAGTCTTTCAACTTTGTTCTTCTCCTTTAATATTGTGTTGGCTATTCTGTGTGAAACACTCTCTCTTTATGAAACTTGCATTATCTAGATAGTCAAATTAAGGATGATACAAGTTTATACACCTACTACATTCATTAACACAGGTGCAAAATTCCTAAACAAAATATTACTAAATTGACTTGAGTAATGTACAAAAAAGATAATATGATCAGTTTTAGTTCAATTCAAAAATGAAAAACTGGTTTAATATTAGAAAAACTTTTAAAGTTTGAGTCTCCAGATTAACACATTAAAAAATAAATCATATCTCAAATTCCATCAGCAAATCCCAATATATGTGAAACTTGATATACGGCACAGGATAAAACAAACATCACAATCAGTGGCAAAGAATGTGCTAGTAATGAAATTCTATGGTGGCAATTGTTTGTGTGTATGTGTGTGTTGTGTATAGTATCACTACCTCACACAAACACATCAAAATACAAAAATCAATTACAAATGGATTAAAACCTTCTATAAATCCATATGAGAATATCTTTATGTCTTTGGGGTAGGAAAGGGTTTATTAAATGTGACCGAGAAGCAGAAACCTTGGTGTAAGGCCATAAATTCCACAAGAGTTTAAAATAAATATGGTGAAGAGAGAAAAGACAAGTGATAAATTAATTGAATGTATCTTCATTACATACTGATAAAGTATTAGTATTCAAATGATATAAAGAATTAAAATCCATAAGAAACACACAAATAATCAACTAGAGAAATTGGCAGAAAAATATGAATAAGCATCTCACATTGAGAAAGCACAGTAGTATATCAACATAGGAAAAGCTGCTCAACTTCATTGCTGATAAGTAATGGTAAGTAAAATTTCACACTTTATAAGATACTACTGTATATCCATCCAAGTGACAAAATTAAGAAGTCTGATGATCCTTGAATTGGCACAGATGTAAAGCAAAAGAAGTCTCAGCCACTGCTGGTGAAAACGCAAATTGGTACACTCACTTTTGGAAAGTTTACTAGCACCTGCAAAGAGAAACATGCACAAGCTCAAGACCTAGCAATTCGACTCTTCTGTGTATATTTGCAAGGACAGTGTGAAAAGCTGGACTGTAGTCTTCCCTTCAGCATCAGGTATGGAGAAGGTTTTGACCTTTATTCAAATCCTTTGCAACACTAACACAACGAATATATAAAAGCATACAAGGTCCAAGGTAAATGAGAGTTCTGATGAGGTTGCTATGTCCTGAACCAAGGCATGTGGTCATCAAGATTGTTCATTAGACAACTGACGTGCAACTGCACAAAAGGATGGAAGCCAGTCACATTTTCCTTAGGGGAGTTACACGACTCTCAAGGTATAAATGCTGATGACTATGACTATCTTAGGTGGTCCACGCACATTCAGCCTCATCTTCTCGGACTATATGTTCCCTTAGTACAAAGTGATCAGTGGCATGAGAAGCAACTTCTGGAAGTCATGGGACCTCTGCTATGTTGTTGGTATATGTGCTTTGTTGGCTGCCCTTATCCTTTCTAAAAGCTATGTAAATCTGATACTGGGTGAAAACTATTAGGTTTCATAGTTTGCTTGTCAATCTGAACCCAAGATGGTTGCTGTTGTTCAAAGCAAATGAGTGGTACTATACTCTACAGAAGCTCTATGTACACCAAGACACAGGTACAAAAACCTTTAGTATCATTACTTATAATACCAAAATAAAAATGGAACTAACTAAATGTCCATCAATACAAGAAAGAATAAATTGTAGTATATACATTCTTTGGATATTATACAACAGTGAAAATGAATGAACTATCATATGCATCAAAATTGATGAATCAAGTATATAATAGTAAATGAAAGGAGCAAGACACAAAGGAATGCAAACTCAAACTGTAAGAATACATTCACAGTAAGTCCAAAATCAAGAAAAGCTAAATGATCTGTTGTGTGGGAATGCAATCATTGATGGTGTCTGGTTGGGTTCACGAGGAAACAGACTCTGAGGAGAATATATGCAGAAAGTTTATTAGAAAGTGACTTCAGAAACAAAACCTGAAATGGAACCAAAAAAGCATGACTGGGGAGAAGGAGAAGTTGAACTGTGATGTGGTTGGAAAAAAAACACTGATTTTACAGGGAGCTCTAGAGTTGAGGTGGCCATACTGAGTGGAACTGGTGGGTTAAGCCTTTTACCCCCACAGAGAACGGTTTGTAAATTGGATGCAGGCTTCCCTTTGGGTAAAAACTTATGTGAGGCAGCTTCCATCAGTCAAGAGTAATTCCCTGAAAAGCCATATAGCTGTAAGCTATCTGTGGCCAACATTGCCCACAGCCTAAGTCCTGAAGAGGGATCTGGAAGACACATCAGAGCAATCACTAAACAAGCTACCCCTTGTACCAATCTTACCTCTTTGCTTTGTATAGTAACTTCACCCCATCTAGTACCCCATCTCCAAGATTCTGGTTGCTCTCTTGTCTGGGTAAACTTAAGGCAACAGTTAGTGGGATGAAATATAGTCCCTATCAGTGAAAATGGTCCCGAGGCTACAACTTGTACTTATTGTCTTTCTCTTCTACTACCCATTTTAGATCCCTCTCATCCTCAGCCAGCAACACTGTTTGTTGAGCTGGTATATATGGTGGAGTGACCCAGACTTTCATTCCCAAAGAGTCTGATACTCTGGTTATAATGCCCTTCTCAGGCTATGGCTGCTGCAATTGTCCACTTACTGTCAAAATTACACAGGAAAGTGCTAGAAGAGCCTCCCAGAGAATCAACTGGGTGCCACGTGTGTTTTTCTCTACCTCCATCATGAAAGAGAAGTCTTACATCTACCTACTGGGGACACCACACCATATAATGGTTGTTGATTTAGGAGATATACCACATTCTGGAGGATGGAGCCCCACCTTTGCAGGTAACATCTGTAAGACAATATCTTAGCTGCCCCTTCAAAGGTAATATCATCACTCTCTGGTTGGCTGTATATAAAGGACCATTGGATCACGTGGGTACATGCTCACTGTTGCTTTTTTGGGTGTTAAGCGGATCCCTTAGTCCAAGGAGATATTATATGGAATCCCATGTCAGTGGATCAGACACTCTGTGAAGCTTTTATATTAAGAGTTGACACTATAGGAAAGATAAACTCATATGCACAATATATGTCAATTCCAGTCTAAATAAACCCTGCCCTTTCGAGGGTGGAAAGGTTCCAGTGTAATCATTTGCCTCAAAGTGGCTGGCTGACTTCATTGAGTGAAAGTGCCATATCAATGTCTTAACATTGGAATTTGTTCCTATTAATAGGTTGGACATTTAGAAGCACAAGAAACTAGATCAGCCTTGGTGCAATCCCATACTGTTGACCCCAAGCTTATCCTCCATGGCTATTACATTCTTGAGCTTATTATGCCAGCAATGGGGAATATGGATGATGACAGATGCTGGCTAGTGTCAACTGGCAAGTAATTTTGTCTCCCCAGTTGTTTGGTTCTCTTATGTATGGATACTCTCTGGTGGGCATTAACATATGATACCAAAATCTTTAAACTTTGTACACATTCCCTTAGATCCATCTACAGGCTTCTTTCCAAGTCTACCATGTCCCAAATTTTCCAGTTTTTCTCCTTCTGAACTATTAACCAACCAGCAAAGTCATTTGCCTCTGCTCATAAGTTCATAAATATTTTTATCTCAGATCATTTCTCTTTCTACACAAAGTAAATTACCCGATTCTCCAAACAAAGCCCTGCCCAGTGGCGATTTCTCATCAACACTCTCAATCCACCTGTGAGGTGGGGCTGAAGTTGAACAGCAATCTGCTTTCATTTTGCACACCTTTATAAACCATGTTTGGCTATTTTCTACCTCTGTCAGCTGGTAATAAGGAACCTTCTTCCTTTACGCTGTCATAGGTGTGAACTGAGAAAGAAGTACTTGTGCAAAGGTGATGATGATATGGGTGTCTGGGCCTTATGCTCATTTAGCTTACTTGTGTGCTTTGGCCCTGCTTGTGCACAACCTCTAATCTACCACTTCCAACTTAAAATGGATTGCTGCTGGTCCTTATGACTGTGTGGGTCTGAGAGAAGCCCAGCTCATGATCACTTGATAGCCTGTGGTCAAATACTCCATCTCTATTAGAGCCCTAGAGCATTCTAGGAGACGCTTTTCAAATGGCTTTTAGTTTTCTGATGCAGATGGCATGCTGTTGCTCCAGATTCTAGGGGTCTACATTGTAAATCTCCCTTTGGAGCTTGCTATAAAGTCCACATGGTAACTTTTCCCACCACAGATACCTCAAATTACACAAAGGTCATATGCTCCAAGCAGCTGAGCTGCTAACACCACAGCCTGGATATGATATAGAACAATTTCCTGCTCTGGGCTCAATTCAAAGTAACCAAACTTACGTGTGACTTAGTACATGGATTGGAACAATATACTCAAGGGTCCAATTTTGGACCTTTCACAATGGTTGAAGTCTATCAAGCATGTTCTTCCTTCTTAGCAATGAAAATTGCAAAATGCATTAATTTGTCCATTATTAGAGGGGATGTCTTGCCATGCCCTATACCATGGATCCCTAAAGATTTCATTGATGTGGTGGTCCCCTCTGTAGGATTTATCTCCCACCCTTTGGAGCACATGTGTCTTACCATGGGCCTCCAACATATGCACCATTTCTTGATCATCAGTTCTAATTAATATGATGCCCTTGATGTAGGTTGTGTGAGGCTCTGTAGAATTTGGAGGCAATCCAGAACCCTTCAAACTACTTTACAATAGAGGATGGAAATATTAACATAGTCTTGGGGAAAGACTGTAAATGGATACTGTTAGGGACTGAATTGTGTCCCCTCAAAATCCATGTGTTGAAGCCCTAATCCCCAGTGTGACTGTATTTGGAGAAAGGACCTTGAAGAAGGTAAATAAAGTTAAGTGAGGTCATAAGGGTGGGGCCCTAATCCAATAAGACCAGTGTCCATATAAGAAAAGGAGGATCTACCAGGAATGTGCACACACAGAGGAAAGGTCATGTGAGGACACAGTGAAAAGGCAGCCCTCTGCAAGCCAGGAAGAAGGGTCTCACCAGAAACCGATCCTGCTGGCGCCTTGATCTTGGATTTCCAGTTCCAGAAGTACGAGAAAATAAATTTCAGTTGTTTAAGCCACCCAGTCTGTGGTATTTTGTTATGGCAGCCTGAGCAGACTAATAATATTGTCCATCTCACATAAATGCAAACTCTTTCTGGTGCTCCTTCCTAATGGTGCTGGAAAAGAACACATTCACCAAATCAATAACCGCATACCATGTATCTGAGGCTGTGTTAATCTACTTTAGCAAACATACCACACACAGCAGCTCAGCAGCTGCAATTGGTGCTACAGAATACCACATACAGCATAGCAGCTACATTTGAGTTGTCTTTGTTATCTCTCCTGATCCAGCTGGTTCTTGTAGGAGTCAAAGCGCTAAGGAAATGAGAGTGGAATTAAATGAGGTATGATGATGACCACCACCCCTCTAGGTCTTAATAAGGGGCACAAATCTTTGCTAGCTTCCCAAGAACACAATATGCTTTTTTTTTTTTTTTTTTTTTTTTTTTAAAGATTTTTTTATTTTTTCCTTTTTCTCCCCAAAGCCCCCCGGTACATAGTTGTGTATTCTTCGTTGTGGGTTCTTCTAGTTGTGGCATGTGGGACGCTGCCTCAGCGTGGTCTGATGAGCAGTGCCATGTCCGCGCCCAGGATTCGAACTAACGAAACACTGGGCCGCCTGCAGCGGAGCGCGCGAACTTAACCACTCGGCCACGGGGCCAGCCCCAACACAATATGCTTTTAATTTACTGTCTTGGCCAAAGGGCTAGGGGTGGGATATAGAAGCTTCTACTTGGCCTTTCCCTTTATGATAGCTCTAATCACACACACAAGCCATGGACCCAGTGTAAGAGTTCTGACAACTACCAAATTATACATTTGTAGTTATACATTAGGAGAATGAGGAAGTAAACAGCGGGTGGGTTCATACACGTAGTAGACCCATTGTAAGACACAGGCCAGAGCTCTGTTTATTATCTGTCTTACATATGTCCCCACTCCAGCAGAAGACCCATCGTAATGCTTCAGATCCATTGAAATCAATGTCTCCTCAGACTCTGTGCAAGAGTCCTCAAAACATCTTGTTTTCTCACTTCCCCAGCATGCAATGAACTGACTAAGTGGTGATGGATGCCTTGTGGAAGGATTGGGAGACTCATTTCCATATATGTTTGCCATGGGCTTGCAGATTCTTTCCTCTTGGAACCCAGCTTCCTTAGTCAGTGGATTCCGGGTCTGAGCTCTGGCTCAAGTCTGGAAATTGGTAAGATATTGTGCCTTTTTATAAAGGTAGGTTTTCAGCCTCCTGATCACCTATCCTTGATTTCTCTTGATTCTATAAATTGAGCATCATTCTTGTAGGCTGCTCATCAACCTTGCCCTAGATCACTGTGCTCTTTGCAGGTCATACTGTTCTGGCTGCCACTCCAACCTTGCTACACAGTACAATACTTGCCCCCAGTTTCCCTCTGGTGGTTAAGTGCCTATCATCTCCACTGTTATCAGGAAGCCCAGTTCTGTAACATCATCACCATCAGCCCTGGCCTCTGGAGATCATCCACCAAAACTCTCAATAATTCTGTCATTCCTGTCACAAGCACATTTTTTAATTGATTTGGTAAATAGGTTGTTTTTAAATCTCTCCCTTGGAACACAGTTGGCTGGTGGGTTTTCCAGCCTTGCACAAGTCTATCCTTTCTGGCATGCCCTTTTCCATAAGCCTTTTTATCCCTTCCTCGACCATCTGCCATAGCACTCTGGTATTTCTACTTCACTGAATGTAGGTCATCACTTGTTCCAGCCTTCCAAAAGAGTCTCATATTCTCCTGAGTTCCTTGCCAGGATGTTATTTCCCATACCACAAATAAGTGCTCTTGTGCTGATAAACTCTTCCTTATCCAACTTTATATTCTAGCCCTCTTGATTCAGGATCCTCAGGTGGCATATAGTTTCTTCTCTCCCTTGGCAGGCCCAGCACTTCCTGGAGAGGGTCAAGGAGGTAAGCTGTCATCAGCTGACACTCCTGGAAGCAAGTGGAATGAATGCCTTCATCCTGAAAGTTTGATTTGGTTGGCACACCACAGCATCTACTACATTGCTAAAACTATCTAGAAAATAAAGCAAAGAAAGGATCAACACAAAATTCAGGACATTGGGTCACCTCTGTGGGGAAGGAGAGGAAATACAATTGTGAAGGGCACACGGAATCCTTAAAGTTATTGATAATGTTTTGTTCCTTAACCTGTGTGAGGAGAGAACAGTTGTTTATTTTATTACTCTTTAAACTGGCAGAATACATTTTATACATTGTTTTGTATATATTATATAATCCAAAACAGAAATCAATTAAATGAAATGATTCCTGGCACTAAATCTAATAAAAATAAGCATTTTGAATCACTCAGAGGAATGTATTTCTTACAAGAGAAAAGAAACAGTAACAAAGGTTTGTATGAATATGTGAATATAAAGAGAAATTGTTGCTTTTAAAGATATGAAGATTTAAATGGTTTCCTTTAATTACAAAAGAACTCAAAGTGAATTCTGAAATGGAGAATTCATGAAAAGGCAATCTACTGAACTGTAGAAAATATTTTCAAATCATATATCTGATATGGGGTCTTATCAAAGACAATACACTTACATACCAAAATATATAAAGAACTCACACAAGTCAATAGCAAAAAAACCCCAAACAATTCAACTAAAAAATGGGCAGAGGATCTGAATAGATATTTTCCCAAAGAAGACATAAAGATGGCCAACAGGTACATGAAAAGATGCTCAACATCACTAATCATCAGGGAAACGCAAATCAAAACTACACTAAGATATCACCTCACACTTGTTAGAATGGCTATTACCAAAAAGACAAGAAATAACAAGTATTGGCTAGGATGTGGAGAACAGGGAACTCTTGTGTGCCATTGGCGAGAATGTAAGTTAGTGCAGCCACTATGGAAAACAGTATGGAGGTTCCTCAAAAAATTAAAAAAAGGACTACCAGGGGCCCACCCTGTGGTGTAGCGGTTAAATTTGTGCACTCTGCTTCAGCAGCCCAGGGTTCACAGGTTCAGATACTGGGTGTGGACCTAGCAATGCTTGTCAAGCTATGCTGTGGCAGCATCCCACGTAAAATAGAGGAAGATTGGCACAGATGTTAGCTCAGGGCCAAACTTCCTCACCAAAATAAAAAGAACTACCATATGATCCAGCAATTTCACTTCTGTATTTATCTAAAGAAGAAAAACACTAACTTGAAAATATATATGCATCCCCATGTTCATTGCAGCATTATTTACAATCACCAAGCTATGGAAACAACCTAAGTGTCTGTTGATAAATAAATGGATAAAGAAAATGTGACATATATACACACACGCACATATTTTATACACACAATGGAGTATTATTCAGCCATAAAAAAGAATGAAATCTTGCTATTTGTGACAACATTGGTGGACCTTGAGGGTATTATGCTAAGTGAAATAAGTCAGACGAAGAATGACAATTACCATATGATCTCACTTAAATGTGGAATCTAAAAAAAAATCAAGGTCATAGATACAGAGCAGGGGTTAGGAATGATGAAATGGGTGAAGGAAGTCAAAAGATACAAACTTCCAGTTGAAAAATAAATAAGTCTTGGGAATGTAATGTACAGCATGGTAACTATAGTTAAAAATACTGTATTGCATATTTGAAAGGTACGAATAGAGTAGATCTTAAAAGTTCTTATCACAAGAAAAAATTTCTATAACTATGTATGGCAACAAATGTTAGACATTGTGGCGATCATTTCACAATATATATAAATGTTGAATCATTGTGTTGTACACCTGAAACTAATATAATTTCACCTGTCAATTATACCTTAATAAAAAAAATTTTAAAAATAAAGAAATGGAAAATTCAGATAAACACTCTGGCACGTTTTGCCCGTAGCCTTCCTCGTCACAGCTGGGAGCAATTTCCTCTTTCCAGTCCCTGAGGCCAAAAACCTTAAAGATAAACTTGCCTCCTCTAAGTTTCCATTTGGCTGATTTCCTCACTTTTTACTTTCTTATTTTAATACAACAATTATCCCCCCACCCCATCCCACACTCTTGCATTCCTAATTGCTTTTTTCTTGTTCTATTTTCTCCTTTATCTTAGCACCTTTGCACTTTATAAAATATGATATAATGACAAAGTATCTTTATTGTGTACTGTTTGTCCCCTTTCACTGGAGCGTTAGCTGCATGAGGGGGAGGTCTTTGTTTTGTTTTTTCATATGTACTGAGAACAGTGCCTGGCACATAATATGCACTGAATAAATATTTGTTGAATGAGTACTCCCTGATCCATGCCTCAGGAAAAAAATAGCTAACATAATTCCTTAAGAAGACAGCATCATAACGTTATCTGTTACCATTCAGGAGTCGGACATATTTCTACATAAGAAATTAATTCAAGTAGTAGCAATAGCTTGTGCAAGTAGTGCATGTCATTACATCAGGAGCTTATGTTTATTGTTAGAAGAATGAGAAGAGCAGAGTTGCAGTTATGAGGAGATACGTGTCCTAGACTCTATAAACGATAGTCTAAAAGTAGCTAGCTCCTACCCAAAAACCACATGGTTAAATATACCTGTGGTTTTTCTTGTACGTTTTTGCTTTTCCCTAAATCCTGGTCATTCCACTTTCCCCAGAGGTTATGTTTAACCTGGCAAAATAAAATATGGCATTTATTTTTCCAATTAATTCACATAAAACTATCCAATCCCTAGAAAAATCGTAAAATTCTTCTGATTGGCTGTTTTACTAAATTGAACGCATTGGAAAATTACTCTACTTTACACTTAGCTAAGCTAGGCCTAA
>NC_091687.1:77067500-77110000 GCF_041296265.1 Equus caballus
GCCCTTGATGACACGTTCCTTGAAGAAAGGGACTCTGTCTGATTTATCTTCACATTCCCCATAGTGCCTCACGGAGGGAGGGACTTAATAAATAGGGAGCTATTAAATACTCTTCAGTAAGTAAATAAAGACAAAATTGTTTTAATGAAATGTCTGTTTAGCAATACATACTCATTCCATGTAACAATGCATGAATTAACTCAAAGGAATACCATGCCACAAAAGATAGACACTGGCTGATGAATTACAATTTTATACCTTAGCTCCTAATACCTGGAACAGAACTCACTAGGCAGGCATACAATAAGTGCCTATGCAAAGCCTGCTGGAGGGATTAACAAAGGAGGCCTCCTCTGGGTCATCTAGAAGTCAGGCAGCACACTGCTGGCTCAGGAGTCAGGGTCAGCTTATAGACACGTTTTGTTTTAGCCTGCAGAGTTTTGAAAAACATCATGAAATGTTTTGCCAACTTTTCAAAATTAGGGAGTTACACATACAAATTTGCATATCCAGGTTGTCTTGAAAAACTGAAAGAACTGACCACTCTTGGCTCACCTCTCTGCATGGCAACATTTGCTTGGAGCTGAGACACTGGGGACCCCTTACTCAGGGCACATGCTCTCCTGTGCACAACCATCCACACCTGGTAGGCTTCCTTCATTCGGCTGCCTGACTTTTGCAGTCATTTGACTTAGTAACACCTTTTCTGATGCATTTAAAAATTACTTTAAAAATATGATTCATCAGACACTAATGCTAACTATTAGCTGCGGTAGGCTGAATATTGGGCCCCCACAGATGTCAAAGTCCTAATCTCCAGAACCTATGAATATGTTACCTTATAAGGCAAAAGGGACTCTGCAGCTATGTTAAAGATCTTGAGATGGGGGAGATTATCCTGGATTACCCAGGCAGGCTCAATCTAATCACATGACTTTAAAAATGGAACAGGAAGGCAGAAGACTAGGCCAGAGAAACACAACTTGGGAAAGACTCAACCTGTTGTTGCTAACCTTAAAAAAAGGAGGAGCGGGTCATGACCAAAGGAATGCAGACAGCCTTGAGAAGCTGAAAAAAAGCAAGGAAACGGATTCTCCCCTGGAATCTCCAGAAGAAGTGCAGCCCTGTCAGCACCTTGATTTTAGCCCACAGAAACCCACTTTGGACTTTTACCGCCAGATTGTGAAATCATAATTTGTGTTGTTTTACGCTGCTGGATTTGTGGTAATTTGTTACAGAAGCAATGGAAAACTAATACAACATCTCATATTAACGTAAAGCATCGCTCCGTTCAAGGTTCCTAAAGCAGTAGTTATAGGAGCTTGTAGAGATTTGATATGGCGGATCTAAATTAAATAGGGAAGATTCAGGTGAGCAAATATATAACATATAACTGAATTTAACTTCTAATTCCAAGCCTTAGTTCTACCTAATAAAAAAATTTAATCTAGTCACTTTGGGGTATAATCAAATTTTGATTTATTTTGTAAATTTAGGTTAAAAACCCTGTCATATTCATATATTCTTTCATTCAACAAATACTTATTGATAGCTTATTATGTGCTCCTGTTTTAGGCACAGGGGATAAAAGGATTGATCAGCCAGCCAAAGCTTCTGACTTCTTAGAGCTCATGTTCTACTTGGGGACACAGAAAATAAATATATAAACAAATTATTAATGAAAAAGTTGTGCTAAATGTGAGGAGGAAAGATAAAGCTGAGAAAGGGAAAGATAACTATGTAAGTTTCTATTTTAGATAGATGTGGTATAATTCAAAAATATATTTGGTCTTTGTCTCTGGCTCCTGACACAGAGCTCCTAAAACTCTTGGAATTTCTGGAGTGATAGGAGTGTCTTTCGTTATTCATCATGAGATCCTTTCAATTCACATCTGAGTTCATGCTAATGAGCTGATTTAGGGTGAAGCCCCTGATTGCCCTAGAATAGGGTTGGTCACAAGAAAGAGCAAGTGATTACAGTCAGAATTTTCAGCCCCATCCACTAACCTTCAGAAAGAGGGAGATTGGAGATTGAACTCTCCAAAAACTCTTGAACAAAGAAGTTCAGAGAGCTTCCAAGTTGGTGGACATATCCACATGCCAGAGGGAAACACACCCCAACTCCGCGAAGACAGAAGCTCCTGAGCTTGGGATTCTTCTGGACCTCACTCTATGTAGCTCTTCATCTGGCTGTTCATTTGCACCCTTTACAATAAACCAGTGAACATAAATGAAGTGTTTTCTGGAGTCTTGTGAACTGTTTTAGCAAATTAACAACTCTGAGAAGGAGGTCATCAGAACCCCCAGTTTATAGTCCATCAGTCAGAAGTACAAGTGGCCCATGACTTGCAACTGGCATCTGAAACGGGGGCAGTCTTGTGGGACTGAGCCATTCACCTGTTGAGTCTGTGTTAACTTTGGGTAGTAAGTATCAAAATTGAATTGCTGGACAAGGCACATAGTTGGTTTCAGAGAATTGGAGAATTGGTTATTGGTGTGAGAAAAGACAGCACACATCTGGTGTCAGGGAACAAAGCCTCTCAATAGAGCATCAGAGAATATCTCTCTAAGGAGGTGACATCTTAGAAGAAAATTCTGGGGAAGAGCATTTTAGGGATATACAAGATTAAGTACACAAATTTCAATATTTAAGGAACATATTTAAGGATAAGATGAGAGATAGGCAGAGATGAAATCTTGTAGGTACTTGGAAGCCATGATAAGAATTTTAAGTGTGATGTGAAGAAACTGGAAAATTTTGTGAAGAAAACTGAAGTGGCATGCTTTATATTTTTAAAAGATTACTCAGGCTGCTTGCTGTATGGCAGATGAACTCTAGGTGGGCAAGAATGAAAGCAGGAGACACAGTTAAGAAGCTATTGTGATAATCCAAGAAGTGATGAAAGTGGTTAGAAAGGATTTATATTTTAGATACAGTGCTGACAGGAGTTCCTTAATGATGTGGGTTGTTAGTAAAGGAATTAAGGATGACTCTTGAGTATAAAGACTGAATAACTGGAAAATTGTGGCATTATTTATTGATTTAAAGAACACGGGGGGAATAGTGGGGTGGGGGCGAAGTCAGGGCCAGTTTCATGGGTACGAGGCCAGCGCAGCTGCACAGTTCTGCATGCCCAGAAGGGCCCCACACTTGGGTTTAATGCTGTATGTTGGCCATCTTGAAATTTTTAGTAATTTTAACTTTTATTTTGTGTTTTGTAAGTGAAGTTCAATGGGACACTAGAGCCTCAACTCACATGTCGTTATGTCTCCTGCTGACGCCCTGCTTCCCTAGGATGGGCTCTTAGCAGATACCCCAGGCCCTGCCCAGCCTCCCCCTCCCCAACCCACTCAGTGACATCTGAGGGCTTCCACCCCAGTGCACATGCCCATCCCATGGATTTCCCGGGCTATCCCACACCCAGGTACCCAGCATGACCCAGCATGGAGGTTGCAATACATTGGAAAAGGCAGTGGCTGGTACGAAGGGGAGATGTCTTGCTTGACTATCATGTCCCTGGCTCAGGCACTACCTGTAGGTCCTGCTGCTGCCATCTCTCCTGGTCCTGTGATGGTCTGCACTTGCCCATGATCATTTTCTCATGTTTGAAGGATGATGACGTTAAATAGCAAGTAAAACAATACCATGACAAGTTGAGAGAAAGCATAGAAGAAAGGAAAAATCTTCATGCCTAACACCTTTAATGGAATTTTTTCCTACTTTTTGAACAAGGGGCCCCAGGTTTTCATTTTGCACTGAGCCCTGCAAATTATGTAGACAGCTCTGGTTAGAGTTGAAAATTATTCCTCTTTTGAAAACATCAAGTTTGAGTTCCAGTTAGGCATCTACTTAGAGATGTTGAGCAAGCAGCCGAATACACAAGTCTGGAGGAGAAAGTCAATGATGGAGTCATGAGTGAAGGAGTCATTAGCAAAGAGATGGTATTTTAAATTGTTCAGACTTGCCACACCCATCTATCTGCCCATTGAAGGCATACTAAATTCCACAAGGCATTAGTGTGTCGGGGAGAGCTCTATTTTTTGCACTTGCTCTGTCTCAGATCTGTTCTGGCATATCACAAAGTGTTCCTCATGTCACTAGTCTTTTAAGTGAGACCCATTTCCATTCGAAAACTTAACAGGGTTGACAAATTTCTCATCACAGTGTTTGCTATCAGAACCTGTCCACTCTGAATTCACTGATGTGTCCAAGGTCATAAGGTCAAACAAATCACTCCCTGGGTTCTTCAGCTATCAGGCTCCTTTTGATCCATTCACCCTCACTTGAATCTTATGGGCCAGCCTAGAAGATCTGGCTGATGGTCCAAGCCTATATGAGCCTACAGAAAACTCAGAGCCAGCAACAGGAAATCACTCTGACCTAAGATCATTAATGGTCTCCACCAACTCTGGTAGAGATCCTGGCAGTAAATACCGGGCACTGGTCTAGCCTATTATGTGCTCTCCAATGTAAAGAAGGGCTCTTCTTGTTATTATTCCCAAGGGATGGGGCTGAAAGTTGAACACAGCACCCACCATCCCCCAAACTCACAGTCAAATCTCCTCACTTGATTCATCTTTGAGCTCCTATTGTCTTTTGTAGTCTATGGTCTGAATTAAAAAAAAACCTTCCTTCCAGGTACATACCCCATACACTGTTTCTGTCTTATAGCTAGTGAGTGCTTTTCGAACTCCAAAACTAAGAATCTGCCATTTTTTCTCTGACAGTTTTTCTTTTCCCTGACAACTGCCTCCAGAAAGCGCGAATGGGGATGGTCACTGAAGAAGAAAAAAATTGACTGGCTCCTATCTCAAATTATTATTCAAACACTCTTCTTTTTGTTTTATTCTTTTGTTTCTGTTTTTGTTTTTTCCGAGGAAGACTGGCCCCAAGCTAACATCCACGCCCATCTCCTTGTGCTTAATATGTGGGATCTGAACTGGCGAACCCCGGGCTGCCTACGCAGAACGTGTGAACTTAACTGCCGCGCCACCAGGTAGGCCCTCAAGCACTCTTCTTAAAAACAGCATTGCGGGACCGGCCCGGGGGCGCAGCGCTTAAGTTCACACGTTCCGCTTCTCGGGCGGCCCGGGGTTCGCTGGTTCGGATCTCGGGTGCGGACATGGCACTGCTTGGCAGCCATGCTGTGGTAGGCGTCCCATGCATAAAGTAGAGGAAGATAGGCATGGATGTTAGCTCAGAGCCAGGCTTCCTCAGCAAAAAGAGGAGGACTGGCAGTAGTTAGCTGAGGGCTAATCTTCCTCCAAAAAAAAAAAACAAAAAACAAAAAAAGAAAAAAAAAAACAGCATTGCTATAGACTGGATGTTTGTGTCACCCCCCGATCTCCCAGCTAAAATTCATATGTTGAAACCTTATCCCCAGTGTTGTGGTATTTGGAGGTGGGGCCTTTGGGAAGTGATTAAATCACGAGTACCCTTATAGAAGAGATGCCAGAGAATAACTTCGCCCTTTTCATCATGTGAGGATACAGCAAGAAGGCCATCTATGAACCAGGCATGGGCCCTCACCAGACACAGAATCGCCATGCCTTGATCTTGGACTTCTCACCCTTTAGAACTGTGAGAAATGAACGTTTGCTGTTTAAGCCACCCAGTCCAGGGTATTTTTGTCATAGCAGCCCAGACGGACTAAGGCAAGGGTCATTCTGTCAATAGAGTACATTCTGCAGAAACACACTTTATGAATTCATCTCAAAAAATATTATGTTAGTAGTCTGAATCACTACATCTTTGGCTCTATTCCCCCAGGCTACTGAGTCATGACGAAAAGGTTTCTACCACTTGGACTTCAGGGCACCTCTTCAAAACTCATATACTGAGGGAGCCAGGTGTCCCAACACAGCTCTAAATTTCCCTGAGGAATGAAACTAAACATATTCACTAAAATAAAGAGATCTTGGTGAGAAGAGGATGATTAGTTCCACTCAGTGTTTTCAAACCCTTAAGACTATGAGGTCTCATTTGACTGAATAACAATGAGTGCTCAGGATAAAAAGCCTTACTCCATGGAGCTTCTCTCTCAAAGACTCCGCTCTGAGCTCTCTCTCACACACTGACCTCTTTGATGTAGCTTCCCTTAGCACCCAGTTTCATTAGTGACCTTGTGGGGCTGACCCAGTCCAACAGTCCTGCTTATTCTTAAGCACCTTTATCTTACTAACAACATAAAGCCTTTATGACCTAGCTGAGACCTACCACTCCTCATTAGTTAATTTGGGAAGATAAAACTCTACGTAAGTCATCTGCTCATATCATGCTGTGCCAACACTTCATAATTATGTGTACTCTGCCCCTAAGTCTGGCACAAACTTCTCAATTTTCTTTACTAGGCTGATTCCTATATATCCTTTATGACTGAGTGCAGGTATCATTTCCTTCCTGAAGCCCACTGTGCTATATCGGATTAAAATTTGCAAATATTCCAGTTTCCCTACCGTGTTGTTCCTTCTTGAGGGGACTCTCTACATCCCGCCCTTTCAAACTGAGTAATGACCACGTCCTCAGATGTAGCCAAACTGTGAAGTTTCAGGGCAGAGTCCTCAATAGGAATTTCTGATACCAACTGCAAACGCAGAGAATGTCCAAAACCACATGAGGTTTGATAAATCCCTAGAAGGACTCACAGAATTCACTGAATGCTGTTATAATCACAGTTATGGGTTATCACAGAGAAAGAACACAGATAAAAGTCAGCCAAAGGAAGAGACTCATAGAGCAGAGTCTGAGAGGGTTCCAGATGCCAGGTTTTTGTTGTCCTCAGGACCAATTGCTCTCTCAGTATCAAGGTGTGACAATATGCAAGGACTCTCACTTGAGCTTTGAGTCCAGCATATCTATTGGGGCTGCATTACAGAGGCATGCCAGATTGATTGATTGTGCAAGTGGGTGAACTCAGTCTCTAAGTCAACTGATACCACGGGACCCAAAGATCCCAAGATGGTTGATCTTTTTGGCATGGTCATTCTCCACCCTAAGATTATCAGGTGTAGCCAACTCTCACCCAAAACAAAGACACTCCTATCAGAAGCTGAGAGAAAAGGTCAGACCTCTCTTTGGGCAAGGCCAAATTCTTTACTACCCATTCTGTGAGTAGTTTTAGCCAACGACACGGAAGCTGAAGTGTGTCGTTTGAAGAGTCATTGCTGGGTCTTCTATGTCTCTTTCCCCTGCACCTTATGTTTCAGATAGGGGTTTTTCCATCAGTCTGAGTCTCTAACTATGACAAGCAAAACCTCCTTGTTTACCTAGTGTGGATAAAGAGCACAAGGATATGCAGCACCAGAAATAAACCTCTGTTTACATAAGCCACTGAAGTTTGGGGTTCTTTATTACCACAGCATAATCCAGCTGATCCTAACTGACGCACCTACCAGGAATCCCCAGATTAGATGAGGTGTCTTTTTGTGTGGTCTCATAAGACTAGAACATGCCTCATGAGTAGGTCCAGACCAAGATAAGCTGTCACAATTTGCTGAAATCAGCCAGAAAACATGTTCTATCCTACCTATATGATGTTTTATAAAGTGTTTTTACTAGTTGATAACAGTCTAAAATTGAGAGTGCTCATATAAAAAAAATCTAAATTTCCAGCTTTTAATAAAAATAAACTCGGGAGTTTTGTCAAGTGCCCAAATACCTGCAAAGTAACAACTGACTAAGCTAAATCAGCTCATGTCCTTTGGCAGTACATGTGGTTTCCAGGACTCACCCGCTACTGGTCCTGGTTAACAATTTATGTCACCTGATTGTTTCCTGTAGGCACCTGAGGTTGCAAACTCTTTATGTTTTTTCAACAATTATTGGTGAAGGAGGAGGGTAGGTAGAAAAAAAGAGAAGAGCAGGGAATTTAATTTCTATTAATAATATTATTCTGTTGAACACAACTTATTACGTACACAGAACATAACATAATTTAACTTATTTGGAATTTGTAGATAACAGTAGTTACTCTAAATCACCAAGAATAGAGGGAACATTCATTGCCCCAATAACAAAATCTCATTCAAAATAGGTTTAAAATTGCATTTCTCCTAGCTTTCTATTTGCAAAACGATTTTTACTTTTCAGTAATTCTTATTTTCTGTTTGATTCTCTTTTATTTTTCTGAAATTTGCCCATAACTTTGGGGATACAGATTCAGTTAATTAATTAAGTAACTTATTGAATGAATTGGTTTTTGCTGGCAAAAAGCACTAGGCTAGTCACTTTGGGCTTCAGTATCCCACTGCGTACTAGGTGAGCTCTCGCTGCCTAACCTCTGGTTTGGCAGCCAGACAACCAACAGGAGCTTGTCACCATCAGCACAAAGATAAGCTGGAGCTAATATGGAGCGTCTTCACATTTCTCTTCAAGAGCCCTGTCTGCTCTGGTGGCAGCAGGACCAAGTCACATTTTGATATTTGTATAATGAATAATATGTGAAAATGTGAATTAAATGGTGTTTACTTCAATTTAATCCAGTAATATTTGGGACTGGCACCTTGAATAGTGTTTCTGCTGACTATCTGCCCGATCTCACTTACCACAGCACTTAGCTGACTGCAGAGACACCTGTGAAGACTGGTTTGGAATTGAAGGCTTCTCAGTAGCAGTGACTGCTTCTCATGTATCTTTGTACTCCACTTTCCCATATACATGCATGCTTCTTTTTGACATAGAAAAAAAAATCATGGGAATTCGTTATGTTTCCATCTTCTTTTCTTACAATTAACTATTATGCACACAGAGTTATTACTTGCCAAAAACCATCAATCAGCCCCGATTTAAAGTTGAATTGAGAACTCTATGACTTTGTGTTTCTGATAAGGACTGTATGGCTCTTCCAAAATTACACATTATTGTTTATTGCATAGTACTTCTAGAAAATTGTATGTTTTCTTTAAATACTTATTCCTTAGGACAGCCTACTTTTTCTCAGAATTAAATTGTGCTTTTGCTTTTTATGAGGCTTATTTTAGAAAACAGAGACACCATTCCATTCAGATGATTCTTAATTTGGATATCCAAAATGTGTCCAGTTTTTCCAGAACAGTGCTTCATGAGACAGAAGGGAAAAGTTAAGAATGCATATATGTAGAACCAAATACGTTTTGTGACTGATTACACATTTTGAGAAACAGCTGGAAAATAGAATGTTGATTGATACCTGGTCACTGTGGTTGTGTGTCCATTGCCAATGAAAATGTAGCTGAAATGCAAAAATATTTTTAAATATGCTGTATGGGTATTTCCTCGTTGCCAAAAAAGAAAATAAGCTGCACAATTGTTATGTAAACCCTTGTGCTAGTCCCACTGCACAAACACTTTGCAGATGTTTCCCTGTGAAAACATTCTAAAACATATACTTGGCTGCCTTTGCTTGCTTAAAGTTGTTCTGCCATCACTGTTTCTTTTTAAATGCAGCTTATTATTGGTTTTTTTTGTTGTTGTTGAACAAATTAAGGGTGAGAAACATTGAATTCATGAGTTGGAACTAATCTAGCTTATGTTATTGATATTGCAGTACTCTGACAATTTCTCTAATTTCTATCACCAACGAACACCACAAATTCAAAAGAAACAAACACTCAAACAGGAGGGGGCGGGAGGTCTCTGCAGTTCTGAAATCAGTGACTATTTTAGCTACATTCACATGGATCAGTGTCCCCAGATGTTGTCTGTAATACTGTCTCATGATCGCCACCCTTTTCCAATCCAGCAAGAACTCTCGGGCTTTGTGATACAGTTTGTCAGCTGAAAATGAAATTACGAGAGAGGAGAGGGAATCATTCCATCCAGGAGAAATTTCGACTTGGTAATCTCCAATCTCCAGAAATTATCAGTGAGCTCATGGAAGTTTTATCTACATATCTAGAAACTAGACTGGAAATGGGGCTGTATCAACGAATTAGGAAGAGGACACTAACAACATAGATGGATCCTTAAAACTTGCTACCCAAGAAAAACATCCGTCATTGTACATAAAGGAAAGGAAATTGAAAGCTTTTATGCCTTACTTGAATGATGGAGACTCCCACACAAAAACTATGCTTATAATTCTTTAAAGTTGTGGTTAAGAACGCCATTTTGAATGAGGCAGTCTTGGGCAAAGACTCAATTCAGCTGCTTACAACTTGTGTAACCTTGGACATTTTAGTTAATCTGTCTCAACTTCCATGTTCCTATGATGCTAAAAATATTAATAGCTAACATGTACTGAGAGCTTATCATGTGCCAGACACTGTTTTATGATTGGTACATGGTATCTCATTTAATTCCCATGAAAGTCCTATGAGGTAAATCCTATACTATTATCCTCATTTTACTGATAATGAAACTGTGGCACAAAAAATAAGAATTTATTTTAAGTATTTAGCATTTAAGTATTAAGTATTTAGCTATGTGCTCAAACCCTTCTATCCACTTTACAAATATTAATTCATAACACCTATTAGATAGAAGCTACCATTTTAATCCTCATTTTACAGATGAGAAAACTGAGACACAGACAGGTTAAGTCATGATGAGCACAATAAAACATTAACTATCATTATCATTATGACTTTATTCTGAAGATTATGGAAACTCTCACCCAGGATATTGATAAATCAGAAACAATAATGGTGCTGAGGAGACCGAAAGTAGGCCTGTTTTTAAACCCTGTTCTTTCACTGGACAGTTTTGAAAACTAGCAAGAAAGCTAGTGGGCTGGAACAGTGAACAAGGAGAGGAATAGAAAATGAGGTCAGACAGTTATCCAATCACGTAGAGCCTTGCAGACTATTATCAAGACTGACTTTTGTTCTTAGTGAGATGAAAAGCCATTGGTAAGTTTTGAGCAAAGTCATAAAGTGATCTGACTTGAACGTTTTAATGGGATCACTCTGGCTGCTGTATTAAGAAAAGAACTGCAGGGAAGCAAGGGCAGAAGCACAAGGTACTATTATTTCATGAGGCTGAGAGAGGTTATGTAAATTGCCCAGGGTCTGTCAAAGAGTCAGTAGGCATCAAACAGGGTTTCCAACTCAGGCCTGCATGAGTTACCCATACACGATGCTGAACTGGAGAATGATGAAGACCCTGGGTAGGCTTTTAGGTCTTCTTATTGGATCCAGACACAAACTGTGTTATTTTTTCTGAGAAAATTTGGCTAGAAAAAAAAAATTATCTTGTATGCCTAAAATTTTGGTTTTCTTAATAATACGCCTAATAAGCTTGGAGAAAGCTCTATGATAGCTAATACTAATTCTGGTCTCACATCTATTTGTAACCAGGTAATATTGAGCAACCCATATCTCTTTATCAAGTGTTTTTCACCAGATAATTTTTATAACTATAAAAATTAGTTCTTGTGGTTTTTCTAAATCAAGATAAGCCTACATTGCTGTAAGAGGTATTTCTTTCATGATTCCCTTGTAGTATTATCCTATAAGAACAACCAAGGCAAAAACTACCCATCACATAAGCTAAAGTCTGGCATACTAAGGCAGAAGCTAGGTATCACTTAACTTAATATTTGTTCAATAAATGTTAGCTAGACTAATTAATAGATGACATTAAAAACTTTTCTGAGTCCTTTAAGATTTAGTCAAAGTTGCTAAAAATCAGCACTGATAACTATACTCATTGACCATGCAAAGGGTAGACATTATACCTTCAGTAGGGGAGATAATCTCACGGAGATCTAGCAGTAAGGTCTTTGACCAGAGACTGAAGGCCTGGAGCAGTGCTCAAATTCCTAGAGTACTGAGGAAAATAATACAGCACCGTATTGGTCAAGGTAATTAACACTAGCTGTTGTAACTCCCAAATTTCAGTGACTTGAACTCAATTTTCAACTTGCAAACAACTTCCAATTTTTAGGGACTTGAACCTAATAAAAGCTAATTTCTCTCTAACCTCATAGCCTGATAATGAGCTGAGTGACTCTCATGGGCAGCTGTCTTGCCAGCTGTGACTCGGTCACCCAAGCTCCTTCCATCTTGTGGCCCCACTATTCCCTGGGGCCTCTATGGCGTCTTCTCTTGGATCATCTGCATTTAGCATACGAATAAGTGAAGAGAGAAAAATGTGAATGTCCTGGTGGGCCCTTTACCAGGCCAAGTCTGGAAGCAGGCTATTCCATGATTTATTCCATTGAATTCAGTCACACGGACAACCTAATTGCAAAGGGCCTGAGAAAGGGAGCGGGGACCCAAATTCCTTGGGGACAGATGACACAGAGAACTGAGGTTACTTTAAGTGCTAATGGTCAAAAAATACATCCTTCCTGATAAACCTGAACCAACGGTTAACATAATGAAATAGTTTTATGCTCCTTGGTAAATAGTTGTGACTTGAGCACATTAGTGATTAGATAAGGTGGCTTTTCTAATACGCTTACTTCTTATTCAAATACTTCTATACTTCAGCCAAATTTACACCAACACTAAAAACAAATTAAAAAAAGAATAATATGATAGAAAATTGGTGACAGAAAAATCAGTAATTGGATACAAATAAGAGATCTTGAAAGTTATAAACACAATTTTCCATGGTTATTTAAACTATTTATTTGAAGGGTCAATTTAACTTTAAAACAGGCCCAGTTCAAAATGGCCTTTTCTTAAGTCTTAACATTTCCTTTCTTATAGACAATATTAATTGCCCTCTTATCTATGTTCTATAGAATTTTATATTTGTCTAATGAGTATAAGCTTGTGTAAATAGCATTTTAAACTACTCTAGGCCTCATCTTATTACATTGTTTCTATTTGTTTACGAGTGGACTTCTGAGGGCACAGTGAGTATTTTTGCCGAGAGTGGAGCGTTAATGAATCCTTAAAGCATGCAGATACAGTCATGCTGTTTCTCGGCTAACACTCTCCAGTGAATTCCCACTGTTCTTAAGACAAAGTCCTTTAAAAGGTGGACAAGATCCTTCATACAGGCCATACCTAGTTTTTATCTTTGTTCATTTATACTCTATGATTCAGCCATAATGAACATCTTTCAATTCCTCAAAAGTCTCAAACTTTAAGACCTCTAGTCTTTTGTGACTGAGTTTCCCTTTGCCTGGGATACCTCCTATCCCATTTCACCTGGCGAATTCCTACTTAATCTTTCAACTGAGTCAGATATTCACTTGAGATACCTTCCTTGAGTATCCTACACTTTCAAGGGTCCCTGTTGTATTCTTACATACCAACTGCTACTTTGACTAAAGTGACAATGTATGTTGTTTGTTGTAAATGCTCATTTCATTTTCTCTTTTCTAAGAGACTATGTTTTCCATAAGGGAGATATATTTCTATTGAAAATCATGATATCTCCCAATAACTAGATCAGCGCCTGGCATATAGTAGCTGTTCAATAAATATTGCTGAATAAATGAGCAAAAAATGTCCATTGGAATTAATTAGGATTGGTTCAGTCAAAATTTATTGAGAGCCAACCATAAGCTAAGCACAGTCCTTCTAACTCCAGGATTTAATTATCCCATTTCTCTTTATGAAAATGGCTACCTTTCACTACTTTGAGGGGCAGCGTATCAAAATCCCTCTCATCAGCTCTTCTGCACAAAACTCCTACCACCGTGAAAAATACCACCACCAACACCCCACCCACATACACCTACAAGCACTCAAACATGCCTTCTCTCCTTATTTCCCTACTTCATTACTTCCTCAGTAACTCAGGCTTAAAAATCTCAGGATCTTTTTTAACAGTTCCCTCAGATCTCATTAGTTACTAAGCCCCACAGATTTGACCCATGAAAGATATCTTGAATTCATCCTTTTCTTTCCAGTCCTACTGCTACTCCCCTAGTTCAGGTTCTCATTACTTGTCACCTGATCTAATTCAATAGCCTCCCAGGGTGTCTCTTCACTTTTATTCTCTCCCTCTTCCAATCTACTTTACACATTGCAGCCAGAGTAATTGACCCAAAGGTCAGTTCACTCCCCTACTCAAAAACCTTCAGTGACTCCCCATTTTTAACCAAAAAGAGCAGCAAATCCTCAGCCTGGCATTCAAAGGCCTAATCTGGCCCCAATTTATCTTATCTTTTCCAGTCTTATTTTATAGTACTCCCCCTCACTGTAGCCAAACTGGTTTTATTTTCATTCCTAGAACTTACCTTGCACTGTCTCACTTTTATGCTTTACTCGTGTTCTTTCTACTAAGTCTGACCTGCCTTCCTTCCTATGAACCTGCTGTCTTCTCTCACCTCTCTCCATAGGGAGCTTCAAGTCACACCATGTGAGTGTTTCACAAATGGAATGGATAGAATTCTGTAGTTAAGTAATTCACTTCTGAATATCTTGGTTATAGTGTTCCCTACTTTTTTTCTTCTGTTTTTTAAAATTCCTCTCCTTTATTACTCTCATATTTATCATATATTTTATTATTTCTATAATCTTATTCAGGAGCTATTATGTTCTCTCTTTCTATTTCTCTTCACTCTTGTTTGCGGTTATTTTCTTTATTAAATTTGTCATAATATAAAGGACTGGAGTTGTTATAAATAGTCCATTAATGGTTTTCTTGAAAAAAATATTTAAAATTTAATGGAATATTCCACCCTTATTCTTTGGTTGGTTGAAGATACAGAAGTCTCAAGGGAGTATTTTTTAATTTCAGTGAATTATATTGATTGAGGATAATGTTACCTCCATCAGCACGCAGGCTTATGATATAGATTAGCTAATAAATTCATTTCATCCACCATTTACTATAGTCCCTTTCAGTTGTAGTCGTTTAGGCTTCCCCAAAAGGGAATACTGCAAAATATAACTATCAGTTAATATTCTGCATAATCTAGGTTTATTGAACTTAAAATTTGGCCAAAATTTAAAAATTAAAGAGAACATCTACTTCTGGCCATGAGGAAGTAAATGGTTCAGACATGAATTCCTGTTATTAAGCAACTAGAAAAGTTAGCAAAACATATGAAATAATTGTTCTCAGACATTAGAACACTGTAGCCTAGGATTGTGAACACTGGAACAAGAAAATTGGGGTGCACTCTAGTTTCCCTCACTATCTGTTTAAAGGTACCATCTGGGAGGTGGAACCCAAGCATATCATGGCAGTCTTGCAAAGGTGAAGAGACAAAGATCAGAATTCAGCAAAGCTGAATTGGCTGGAATTTGTGGGGCAAAATATCATAGAAGAGGAAGCTATGCAAAGAAATGTTCCATAAAGCTCCCTAGAAGTCCCAAATTTTTGCTGAATTCTAAGTTGTACATGCATTACTGTGAGATGCCTTGAGCCTGGACAAAGAACTATTAGAAAAAGAACTACTATTAGAAACTGTGAACTGAACAACTCCACAATGGGCTAGGATATATTCAAGTTTTAAGCAGTCAGAATGGACAGACCTCAATGAACAATTATGATTTTGGTAGATACCCCACATGCGCAATGCCTAGTTAGAAAGGCTAAATTAGCACTAGAGTAGAGTTAAAAACTATATTATACTTGCCATAAGTAAACTTAAAAATAAACCTAAAAAGGATCAAGCTGATCAACAAGACAACTTAAATACTTTTCAAAATAATATTGAATACTCTTTAAAGAAAACAAAAAACCCAGAAGCTCAACAATATAATATTTATAATGTCTAGCATCCAATAAAAAATTACTAGACATGTGAAGAAGCAAGAAAATATGATCAATATTAAAGAGAAAAGACATTTTAATTAAAGGTCCACAACTGCCAGAGAAGATGGAATTAGTAGACAAGGACTTTAAAATAGAGCCACTACAAATATATTCAAGAATTTAAATGAAAACATGAATATTAAGAGCAGAGGAATGGAAGATATCAGAAAAAAATGGAACTTAAGTAACACAAAGTAAAATGTAATATCTGAAATGAAATATTCACTGGACATGCAGCAGATTAGACAGGTCAAATATTGTTGAATATGAAGACATAGCAAGAGAAACTATACAAAATGAAGAATAGAGCATAAAGGCTAAAAAATGAACAGAGTATCAGTGACCTTAGGACAATATTAAGCACCCAACACCTGAAAAAAATTTGAATAAATAATATCCAAGTATTTAATACATTTGATAAAACAACAAATTTCAAGATGCAAGAAACTAAGTAAATCCCAAATGGAAAAAACATAGAGAAATCTCTCATAATCAAAATGCTAAAAACCAGTAATGAAGAAACAATCCTAAAAGCATCGAGAAAAAAGACAAATTACAAACAGGGGAGCAAAGATAACAAGTGCTGCTGATATCTCCTGTGAAACGTTATAATTTAGAAGATAATTTAAGGTGACATCATACATGTCACTTTCATGAAAATGAAACGAAAAAAGTCAACCTGCAATTCTATCACTAGTGGATATATGTCATTCAGAAGTAAAGGCAAAATAAAGACATTTTTCAGCCAAAGAAAGGCAAGAGAAACTAATTTTCAGCAGACATGCACTACCAAAAAAGATAAAGGAAGTTCTTTAGACTGAATTAAAATGATCCAAATGGAAACTTGAAGTCCTAAGTGATCTAAATGGGAATTTGGATCCATACTAAGGGAATGAAGACTATAAGAAATGGTAAATATCTTGGAAAATATAAAAAGGTATTTTTTCTCTCATTTTAAATTATTTTAAAAGATAATTGACTGTTTATAGCAAAACAATATCAACGTATCTGAGGTTAATAATATACACAGAAGTAAAACATATGACAACAATAGCACAAAAAGAGGAGGGGGAATAGAAAGATTTCTACATTATACGTTAAATGATGTAATACATTTGAAGATAGACTCTCAGTGCAAGACAATAGTGGAGATAAAATAGAGTACTAAAAATAATCAATTGATTAGAAGGCAAGAAAGGATGCAAACATGAGCAAAGAGCAGTAGGATGTCTAGAAAACAAATAACAACATTGTAGCCTTAAGATCAATCATATAGATATTAATTATAAATGGCCTAAAGAAACTGAATTAAAAATCAACACTCAATTTTACAACACCCACAAGAAACTCAATTTAAATACAAAGACATAGATAGTTTAAATGGAAAGTGTGTAAAAACATACAACATGGAAACACTAATCATAAGAGAGCTAGACTGGCTATGTTAATATCAGACAAAGTACAATTCAGAACAAGAAATACTTTCCAACATAAAGAAAGATCTTATATAATGATAAAAGGTGAGTTCATCCGGAAGACTTAATGCTGAGTATGTATGCACCTGTGGCAGCCAGACTCAAAGACAGTCCCAGTGATCTCTGCTTCCTGAAATTCCTAATTTTTCAGGCCATTCCAACACTGTACTAGAGATGGTTACGTGTAACCAAAAACATAGGACAGACATGATGTCAATTCTGGTATTAGGTTACAAAAAGTTTTCTGGAAAATCCCTAAATATTATTAAATTAAATTTCTAAACATTCCAGGGGAAATTTTAAAAATATTTTAAACTAAATAGAAAGGGAAAAATAACACAATAATTTGTGGTATTCAGATAAAGCCATGCTTGTAGGAAATTTTATCAATTTAAATGCTTATTTTTAAAAAGATGTTAAAAAATCAATGAGTTAAGCTTCCATATTAGGAAGTTAGGGGGAAAAAGAGTAAATTAAACTCAAAATAAATACAAGGAAGTAGAAATAAAAATAAGAGTGGAAACGAATGAAAAAGAAAACAGAGAATATTGATTAAACTAAAGTTGGGTTTTTAAAATAGTCCGTAAAATTTATATACATATAGCTAGACTCATTAAGAAAAAAGATACGAAACACAAATCATTCATATTAGAAATGTAATAGAAGCTATCATTACAGATGCTAGACAAATTATAAGGATAACAGGTAATATTACGAATAATTTTACAGCAAGAAATTTGGCAACTTATAAGCAAATGGACAAATTCTTCCTAAGACACAAACTAAAATAAGAAGAGTTAGAAAATTAGTATAGCTTTATGTCTACTAAATAAGTTAAAGCAGAATTAAAAATATATCACTCAGAGAAATACCTTGCCAAGAAGGCTTTACTGGTACATTCTATTTGATATTTTACCCTATTATCCTGATAGCAAAACCAGACCAAAAATAAAAATAAAACAAATCAAAAAATAAAGCCTATAGTCCCCATAAACATAGATGCCAAATCCTTAACAACATATTAGCCAACTGAATCTAGTATTATGGTAAAAGAAATATGCATCATAACCAAGTGGTGTTTATTCCAGGCATGTGTCTTGGTTTACCCTTCAAAAATCTATCAATAAAATTCACCATATTAACAGAATAAAGGAGAAAAGCCAACAATCACAACAGCTGTAGAAAATACATTTGATAATATTTAATGTTCATTAATTAAAAGTTCTCAGTATTATTAGGAATAGAAAGAAACTTTTAAAAACTGATAAAGAGTATCTACTTAAAACCTACAGTTATTTTCATAATTAATAATAAAACACAGAATGTGCTCTCCTTAGATCAAGAGCAAGGTAGAGATGCCTGCTCTTACCTTGGTATGAGGGATGCTTGCCAATGAAACAAGGTGAGAAAAATATACAAGGCATAAATATCTGAAAAAAGCATTGTCTGTATTCACAAATTACATTGTAACTTATTTCCTACAAAGAATCTAGGGGAAAAAACGTAATAACTAAAAAGCAATTTTATGAAGGTCCTGGGGTATAAAATCAATATATAAATGTCAAGTGTATTTCTATATACTGAGATTAAACAACTGAAAAATGAATCTCAAAAATACTATATAATAATATTAAAAGCATAAAATATTTAATCATAAATTCTCAAAATATTTACAAGACCTGTACATTGATAGTTACAAAACATTGTTGAGATAAAGATCTTAATATAGAGATCCTCATATCATGTTTATGAATTAGAAGAGCCAATACAATTAGGATGGTAATTCTCCCAAAATTGTTCTATAAATTGAATGCAATCCTAATCATAATCCCAGTAGGCTTTTTTGTAGTATTTGAGAAACTGATTTCAAATTTATTAGGAAGAATAAAGAATCTCAAAAGGCAAGGAGTTGTTTTTACAGTGGAGCTTGTAATGGAAACAGTGAGTTGATGGTAAAGATAAGCATTCAGTTCATTCAAGAGAACAAACAGCTTAGAAACAGATCCACATCTATCTGGGCAACTGATAGTTGAAATAGTTGTTAAATTAATTCAATGAGTATTTTCAGCAAATTTTGATAAAGCAAATGGTTACCTGTAGAGAAAAACAAATTTTTCAATCCTTACCTTATATTAAATAAAAAATTAATTTGATATGAATTAAAGACCTAAACACAAAAGCTAAAATTATTAGATTCTAGGATAAACATGCAAGAAAATCTCTCAATATTTGAATAAACAAAGAAATCTTCTACAGGGCATAAAAAGCACTAACCATAAAAAAATTGATAAATTGGAATTCATAAAATTAAAAAATATCTGCTCTTCAGATGAAACTCTTATGAAAATGAAAGGCAAGCTATAGACTGGAAGAATATACTTCTGATACATATATCTGACAAAAAATTTTGCGTCCAGAATGTATATATATTTTAAAGTCGCTTACTGTCCAATAATAAAAAGACAACCACCTCAATTAAATTTAAAGTAGGCAAAATATTTGAAAAGACACTTCACAAAAGGAAGGATATCAATGGCTGATAAACACTTGGAAAGTTGCTCATCATCATTAGTCATCTGAGAAATGCAAATTAAACCACATTGAGATATCCCTACATACTCATAAATTAAAACGAACCAACAACCTCAGGCATTGGCAAGGATGGAGAACAACGAGAACTCTCATATGTAGTTCAAGCCAGTATAAAATAATACACCCACTTTGGAAAACTCTTTGACATTCTCTTATAAAGTTAAATATATGTGTACCACATGACTCAGCAAGTCCATGCCTAGATATTTACCCTAAAGAACTAAAAACATAAGTGCTCAAAAAGACATGTATATAAATATTCATAGCACTTTATTCAAATTGCACCACACTGGAAACAACCCAAACACCCATTATAAGGTGGATGGATAGATAAGTAAACTTCCCACATTTTAATACAATTCATACAATGGAATACTACTCTGTGATTAAAAAAAGATTAACTACTGGTTAACCCAACAGGTTGGAGGAATCTGAAAACATCACGCTGAGCAAAGGAATGAATACAATGTGATTTCAGTTATACGAAATTCTAGAACAAGTAAAATAACCTATAGTGACTGAAAGTAGCTCAGTGGTTGCCTAGGGCTGTGTTCCATGAAGGTGATTGATCGCAAAAGGTCATGAAGGATCTTTTTTGGGTGATGGAAATGTTCCATACTTTGGTCGAGGTGGCATTACATGAGTGTGTACATTTGCCAAAATTCATGAAATTGTAATGTACTTAAGATAGGTACACTCTGTTATATGTAAATTATATCTCAATCAAGTAGATTCTGAAAGATTTTTTAAAGTTATAAACCATATAAATTAGACTGACCTAAAGTCTGAATCTTAAAACCAACCAACCATCAACAACAAAAAAAGAATGTTTTAATAGTGAAAGAAATGTTGACATGTATTTTAGTAATTATTAGGATGCTTAAAATGTGGTTTTCCACTTGGCTGATGCCAATAAGCCTATTGTTTTTCAGCTGCTCCTATGAGTGTTAAGTTACTCGGGTCAGTACTTTTTATTCTCCTTCTGTGGCCCTGATTTTCCCTTTGGTTTCCACATTGCTAGTGTCTAGAATTGGTGCAGAGATGCAAGAGATTATCCAAACTCTATTGTAGTTATCTATTTGAAAAAAAGCATAACAAATATTCAATACATATTTGTCATTACATTTTGAAATGTATGTTTCTCCTGTTAAAAACTTAATTTTCTGTGTCCTTCCTTGAGGGCGGAATGACTCAACCAGAAAAATCTTCATTTAAATCTGTGAACTTTTTGATGGTTGTGATGACATGTACCCAAAATAGTTTTGACCAAAACATATGAGTCACTGCTTTTATTTAGACACTGCTGATTATAAAAAACAGGAAAGAACTCTTGTTTATTTCAAAAAAAGACACTCAGCAAACCTGAGTTATTTGCTATTAAAAATTCCAGTTAATCAAATGTTAGCAATACCAGATGTCTCGTTTGTTTTTATTATTTTGTTTTGTTTATAAAATTTCACAATGGAAATTATTTTATTTATTTAATCACTTAAAACTGCATTTCATTCTGGCACATTGTGATTGTTTTAATTACATGGGTTATTAAGTAGATTAATATTATGTAGAAAGGAAAATAACTAGCAAGGATGCAGGACCCCAAAATCAAATCCAGCCCAGTCTCTGTCTGCTGTTCAGTTCACTAGATATGGCAACGTCCCCTTTCACTCATTGTACACAAGTTATACCTCAGAAGGAGACACCCTTCAAAGAGGATCTGTTTCCAGCTTCAACTCTGACGGCAGCTTCCTTGGCCTTTCAGACGCCATTAGATCCCTTATTTTTCTTCATTTCTACCTTTCTTCTGTAATCATCTCACAGTGGAGCACAATGTCATAACTACATCACAGGAGATACGTGACACTATTAGAAGCATGTTTCTCTATCATTTTCAAAATTAACTCTACTACATTGATGTTTTAATCAGCAAATTCATGAAAACCTTTTTGATTTGAAAATGCATAACCATAAAAACTAGGTTTGCTCTTATTTCTTCTAATTTTTGTCCGCCGTAATCATCAGAAAATATTACCATTGTTGGAATAACACTTTCAGTGTTTCTTTAGGAGGAGTGTCTCCATTTCATTTTCTTATTTATGCAATGTTTTTACATGGGGCATAATAGATAATGAAAATCCATATTGAAAAAATTATTTTTACACAATGTATAAAACGATACAACACAATTATGTTTGTCACTCATTTTTACATGCTTGGTAGGCACATAATATTGTACATATACTAAACAATGTCATATATACACATACCTACTTTTTAATCATAATATTCTATTTTTATGGAAAATTAATTATAATAATTTCTGTATCTTGCTTTAAAAAAGGTCACCATACTTCTTAAAACTAAGTGCGGAGAAAAACATCACAGGGTGAAGTAAGTATGAAAAATGGGGGGAGGTGAGACGAATATTTATATATCAAGAAGAAAAGAACAGAGTCCTGAGAACATCCTCCATGGGTCTCTTGTGTTTGGGTACGTCTTGTTGAATAGAGGCACTGACTGTGCTTGTCCAAGACTATCTTTTCAAGAATGTTTGTAAAATGAACCACCTTGGAATATAGAGACAGCATCTCCCTCTGGAGCAGAGGCAGGTTTGTTCACTGTTCATTACCACAAAAATAATGTCTCCCTCCCTCCAGGGCAAAGTCAACAGGCCACTTCCCCTGGTAAAAGGTACGGGTTCCCTAGCTCAGGATTCCTCCCCTGTAAGGCTCCAAAGGCCTGCGCAGGGATCCTCTGGGCTCCCACCACCTTAGGGAAATGCTGAGACTCTAGTGACCAGTATTTTCTGCGTAATAAACTGCTCTTTTTCTCTGGATCATATTTCTGAGGGAGTTACTTGAAGAATCATAGACTCCCCCAACCAGAAGGGATTCCTGAATACTTGCTGTTGGTGAAGCTCCCTCAGCAGGAGGAAAGCAAGAAGCTATCATGGCAGTAAAATAAAGAATTATAATTACATAATTACATATTCTAAAACTATAAAATATGAAAACCCACACTAGTACTGAGGCAGGTATAATTTTGCCTTACGAAGTTGAAATTCCCATAGACAAGGTCCTGGTGTCTAACAATAAATGGGTTCCTTATTTCCCCTCTAGAGAACAGCGCCCCAAGGCAGATCCATTTGCTCTCCATTGTTGGTCAGTAATAGGTAGATCATGGTTATTGTTCAGCCACCCAGCCTCTGGTGTTTTGTGTCCCCTAGCAATTTAGGGATTCCAGCAAGATTACACAAATACTTGGTAATTGGTAAATGCCCAAATATTTGGTAGTTTGTGACAGTGCCAGTTTTGCTTCAAGTGGAAGTCAGTGGCTGTGAGGGTACTTGCCTAGTAAACATACCCCCACATATTATTGGGGCAGAGATGCTGGAGCATGTCTGCATTCCATATCCAAGTTTTGCCAGAAGGGCTCCAAGGGCAGCAGGGAAGCTCACTTATGAGCATCAGTGGAGGGATAGATGGTATAAAGTATAAATACAAGAAATGATTGAATGAGGGATACACATCAGGAGTGCTGTTTGCTTTGCGGAGCTATAGAAGATTTATCAACCAGGAGGAAACTTGTTACCCAGATAAACTTATTTATGTATTATCCATTATCAACTCTCCACATACCCTCAAGAAAAGCTTCTAAAGTGGAAGAATTCTCTTGTTGGGTGAGTTCTCTGGATTTCTTTTATTGTGGAGAATTTGTGTTGGGGGATTACCTTAAGCTGGGAAACCCATAAAGATGAAATTGATCTATTAACATGTGAGTTAAATAAAGAGAGTGAGGCTGCAGAGAGCTGGGTGGCAATCCAGTCAGAACTTTGAGACAGAGAAGTTTCTGAGAGCAGCTGCCATACCTGTGATGTAAATTAATACGGATAGTTAAAAGAGAGAATTTTCTAGATTTCTCACAGCATGTCAAGAATTCACTTTTCCCTTTGCCCTTTGGAGAGACTGAGTAAAGATTTTAAATATTTATTTTTGGGGTTTTGGTTATTGTACCATTTCTCTGAAGACAATATTATCCCAACACTAAACCTTTCATCAGGTTGGATTTGTTTAAGGTATTTTTTTCTTTAGTTCTTAATGCAAAATTGGAATTTTGAAGAAAAAAAATCTGAAATAAAAAGGGTGTTTGGTCCATCCATATAAATATCTTTTCTATAACAATATCTTCATTAAGAGCTAACACTTACTGGAGAATCATTGAAAGACATTCAGGCACAGTGAAAACTAGAGAAGGTATGAAAAGACTGCCTATTCCTTAGTTTGTCTTATTTCCTATTTTTCAGCCAAATCAGTTACAACAGAGTTTATGTATATAAAAATTGTTTTCTCCTATCAGCAACTAGAAGTCACAATCTTTTATTCTGCTATTTATCCTGAAGACAGTCTTTAATTTCCCCACACATTTTAGAAGAAATGAGACAGTTTCCAGCCCATTTTACCTCTGCATAAACTGAGGTTTTAAAAAAGTAGAATAAATAGTATGGGTGATATTAGAGTAAACCTTGGAATTTGAAATTTGACATTGTCTCTGAACTCATAGAAAATTTCACCTCCCATTAATAACATTTAATTGACAACTCTGTAGCACTATTATGAGAATGCACTCGCAATTATATTTAATCTACTATCAAATTCTAACTCATGAATACAGAAGTAACCCCTATTTGAAATGTTAATGATGCTGTTTGTGATATATTATGATATATATGATTCTGGAAAGTTAAATATGTGTCATTCAGGATGTCACACATAAATACAGAAGTGAATCTAAATGAATGGTGTTTTTTAATCACCAACTAAATTACAAATGTAATAAAGACAGATCTTTAAAAATTGCCTTCTAGAATAAAATGTGCATGTATTACCTGTGTTTACTATTGTTCCAGGTATATGAATTAATAGTTAGAAGACATACAGTATCTGGTTATTTATACTATATAACTGAAACCTGCCATATTAATTGTTTCTTTTAGAAATACAGATAATTATAATCCAGTGATTGCCTTTGTTCCAAGAAATGGATTTTAATTACATTTGGAAAATGTAATTAATAATAATTATATTATTACAACTGCACAATATTAATTACAATTACATTATAATAAAGAACTCTAATTCCATTTGGAAAAAAATAGAAGTGATTTTCAAGCTCAAGGCATTTTTTCAAATCCTAAACGGTTTTTTAAAAAAATTATTACTATTCTCTTTAGAATAAGAATTTTCCCTTTTTACTCAGTTGACCTCATGGTGCCCTGAATATTCTGTATTTTTGACTCAATATTCAGCTTTAACTGACAAAAGAAGAGCCAAATCAATCAGAAAACCAACTGGATAACTGGTTATTTTTATTTGATTGTCAAAAGGTGAGGAGAGATTATTGTTGTTACAAATTGTTGAAGTATTTGATGGAATTGACCAATTAGAACAGTGTAAATGGCAGAAAATGTTTTGGTCTTCAAGTCCTGTAAAGAGAACTCAATTTATTTCATGATGGGATCTAAGCTCTTAGCACACTACCTCAGTGAATCAGTTTGATTTTGGGATGTGTTTGAGATTATCCCCAGATTCATAACTTGGGATCTTATAAATCTATATTAAATGCTTTGGGGATGAATTAAAAAAAAAACTTCATATAAGGAATATACTAATTTTCATCCAATCTCTGGATTATTTAGTCAGTTCTGGAACATTCTTAGCTCTTAAAACTTCCACAGTATATTCAAGAAGTAATTATCATTTTCTGGATAGTATAATAGCTTCTTTACAATTCTCCAAACTGTAAATTCTAACCATTGGAAATATCATTGGAATTCCAGGATGGAATAGATTTTAGTAATACCAAATTAGAGGAGGACAGAGGACTTTATTTTTATTCTGATCAATACCTGTCTTGAAGTTTTGAGATTCTCTCATGGCATAAAAGCCCGATGTGGGGGCCAACCCTAGTGGTGTAGTGGTTAAGTTCAGCCTGCTCCACTTTGGTGGCCTGGGTTTGGCTCTCCGGCGTGGACCTATGCCACTCATAGCCATGCTTGGGCGGTGACCCACATACAAAATAGAGGAAGACTGGCACAGATGTTAGCTCAGGGCAAATCTTCTTCAGCAAAAAAGAGGAAGATTGGAAACAAATGTTAGCTCAGGGCAAATCTTCCTCAGAAAACAAACCCCAGACTTGCTTGCTAAATATACCACCAGGTTATGTAGCAGTATGCCATAAAATTATTACTATATGCCCCCAAGGAAGTCCTAAACTAACAGAACAAATAATGTATGAAAAATAATGTATGAAAGAATTAATAAGACTAACTTCTGATTCAGTAGAGATTTGCAATTTTAATTAGTACTCTAGGTGATCATGGTACATACAGTTTCTTGACTGTACTTCTAGCATTACTGCTCAAAGTGCTAAAGCTGTCAAGATCAACTAGAATAAATGAAGATGTAATAGAAGAGAAAAGCATAATATCAAAAACATGCCATCAAGGAGTAGAGCATTTCACGCATAAATAAAAATCCAGACTTTGAGACAAGAATAACAAAATTTGAGGTCACCAGAGTTCATCTTTATTAAATAAGCGGATCTAAAGCTACCCAGGCATCACCTTAGATTCTTATAGGATAAAGGATATTCCAGGATTTGGAGATAAGTATTGTCTGGAAATGAATTTCTTTTCAACTACGTCACAGGTAGTCATATGATCTGAACTTATTTCAAATACTCCTTTGACTTTAACACCATTGTTATATAGCTTCTTTGTTTTGAGAATAAATTAATAACTAAAACCAATAGATACGAAGATGCTCACTAAAATACATTCTAGATACTGGGAAATGATCTGGCTGCCATTATTTGGGCTCCATTGATTGCTAAGGTTGTTGGCTAATTTAACTAGCAAATTAGATGCCCTCCTTATCCACACTGCTCCCATGGGGACACTTCTGAAGTTGCACGTGAGGAAGGGTCAATCCCTAATAATCAGGTAAAGGATAAGTAGATGTTGAATATTTGACCAAAGGTGAACAAGTTGTTATGCGTCTGTACTAGATCCTTCAAGCTGGACTGGCCATGTAATTTGCAGGGCCCAGCATAAAATGAAAGTGCAAGACACCTTGTTCAAAATCTTAAGCATTTCCATACAGCAAGAGCAGAACATTCAACCAAGTGTGGGGCCCCTCTGAATGTGGGGACTCTGTGCTATTGTATAGGTCACATGCCCACTGCCAGCCCTGCCACCAAGTGTATAGGAGTTATGAATGTGGAAAATTCTTGGAATTTTGGAAAGATGGCTCAGTTATTATGTTTAAAAAAAGTGACACAGGTGAAGATGATGCATCCAAGAACTAGTGGGGAAAGTTGCGATAATTATGTGATTAAAGAACATATTCTGATGGCTAGTGACACGTTACATATATTTACTGTGTAAGGGGAATGTTGCGAAGCTTAATAAAAACGGCTAATTGAAATGATCCTTAGTACTATGTAGCATGCACTCTGACTAGTTTCTACAACTAATTTAGAATTCAGCAGAATAATGTGAAGTCTTTTACTACTTAATTAAACTTCTGTAATGCCTGTTTTACCAAGATGAATAAAATACATAAATTGTATGGGGTGACATCTAATGCACACAAAAAAGAGAAAAGTAAAAATCAGAACAGTGGGTACATTAAACTGATTCTTAATAATTGAAACCAATTTAATCATTTGAGATTATTTTATTCTAGCTGACGTAATACTGTAGCAGTTATATTCTAATTATAACCTGTTTCATTTTACTCTGCCTTTCTAGTTAATTATTACAGTCAATTTGTAAAATGACATGGTTCCACATTTGCATAGGTCACTATTAAATAAATGAATAGCTGAAATTACTCTAGCATTGAAGTGTCAACTTTGGTAGAAGTCAAGAGGACTTCAAATGTTCTTCTAACACCCCTTAATGTGTTAATGACCACTATTAAACTGCAATTAAAAGGCCAGGAAAAATGCATGAAACAGTTAATAGAAAAATAGCACAGACACAATTAAAACGATTCTGGATTTTTTTTTTTTTTTGACTGATAGAAAATAAAGTGATATGCTGTAAGAAGTGTAGTGTGAATCTATTTCCAACTCAAGGCAGAGTTGACAGTTTAATGATAACAAATCATAGGCTGCCTTTTTTGGGAGCATTGAACGTCAGCTTAAAATTAACATCAGTAGTAAACAAGACAATGTGGTGATTTTACCTTGTATTTAAATTACTACTTATTATGGTACTAAATAATAGCTTTAAATAACTTGGTGTCCAGATTACTGATATACAGTCTATCTGTGTGAGAAAAAGAGAGACAGTACTGAAAGATATGTTTAAGTTTTTGTCATCCTAAATAAAGGATAAGCGTATGTCTTCGCTTTGCAGTCTTGTTAAAGTTGCCTGTGAAACCTTTAGCTATGTCTGTTGTACACTGAAACCCTAACATTGTCATTAGAGCACTTCACTCAGCATAGACTATATTTCCAAGTATCTGGGATTTTGTTTAACCTGGGAACACACCAGGAAAAAAAACAATTAGAATTATACATAAACATTCAACTTATGAGAAGCAGCTCAAAACTAGAAGAGATCAGACACTTTGACAGAGGACATTTTTGCAAATTATACTATAGGTAATTTTTTTTTTATCAAATTACTCAGGTTCTTTCTTCTTGTACCAGATTTCACAAAGTGTGAAAGCCACCGAAGAAATTTACCAGGTGCTGTTTACTGAGTACAAGACACGGATGCACAAAATGTTTGTTAAAGAATCCTTTAGCACAGTCACCTATGGGCATGATGGCTAACTATAGTTGTGACTACAGATGAAGACAGAGCAGGGCACCATGACAATTACCAGGGTAATTTAAGTATGGATCCATACCCACATCTTTTTTCCAGGATTATATTAATATTTCAGCCATAACTAGATTTTTGCCTTGAATTATCTATGTTGTCTTAGTTCTATACTTAAATTCTTATGTAAAGTTCATTATAATTTTAAGCAGACATATGTCCATGAGAAATTCATGGATAACACTGAATCCTTGATAATGGCAACCTAGTCATCTCTGATCATTGATCTTAATGATTGGAGGAATATAGTATTAGTGGTATGCTCTAATGGTGCATAATATTTATATACTTTTAACATCAACTACATCGAAAATCACTTGACCCATGTCTAAAATGTAACCAGTGGGAAAAAGTGTATTAAGTACTCAATATCACAGAAATGCTTTGTAGTAGCCTAAGAGAGAGACAAAATATCTGTTTTATTATTGCAGCCAAAAATTGGAAATTCTTTAGAGATGCCGATGTCAGGTTCCATAGTGGAAGCAAAAGTTGATATGGCATTTTGTGGGTTCCTTAAATACCTGATAACCAGAAGTGGTCAGGAGGACATTTATCAACAGTATGGCACTCAGTATATGAATTAAACATTTGAGAGTGAATATTTCAAAAGTGTTATGACCCCTTCTTTAAGAGGTCATGGGAAAATGGATTGGGACAATTATCACCTACTACCAAAAGGCATTTTAAAAGAAAATTTAGTTTTAGTTTATATTGAAATTCAAATATCTACCACATAACTTCCGTTATCTCTAATTTTTTTTTTTTTTTTGCTGAGGAAGATTTGCCTTGAGCTAACATCTGTGCCAATCTTCCTCTATTTTGTATGTGGGATGCCAGAACAGCATGGGTGACAAGTGGTGTAGGTCCATGACCAGGATCCAAACCTGCAACCTCGGCCACCAAAGCATAGCATGCCGAACTTAACCACTATACCACGGGGGCCAGCCCCTCTTTAATTTGCACAAAATATTTTAGGGCCAGCCCCAGTGACCTAGTGGTGTGCTCTGCTTCAGCAGCCTGGGTTCAGTTCCCAGGTGTGGACCTACACCACTCATCTGTCAGCGGCCATGCTGTGGCGGCAGCTCACATACAAAGAGAGGAAGATTGGTGAGGGATGTTAGCTCAGGACAAATCTACCTCAGCAAAAAATACATATATATTTTATTGGTGACTCTTTTTTCTCACATTATAAGCTATCCTCAAGAGCAACACTTTTTTTTTGTATAATTTTTGGTCTAAAAAAAAAGGAAAGGGAAAAGAATCATACAGTGGTTATTTCCATGATTATAACCTGGCACATTTGTATTGGTGAAACAAGTGCCTATTTGACCGTCACTTTCCCCATGAATAAAAAATGACAGTTGAAACAAGGTTATGCTATTTTCTGTGTATCAATCTCAGAGGCCTTTTTTCAAAGCTGTTTAACTGATTCAATGAAAGGCCTTCAGTCCATGAGTCACATTTCAAATTCATAAAGTGCAAATAGAAGTACCCATTATCTATATATTGTTTTTTGGTAATGGTGGTACTATATATGACAAAGAAAGGAGATGGGTTATTCAGAAGGTAGTGGTCACACTGCTGGTCTCCTAAGTGTTCCTTCCAGAAGAGCTGGCAGAGGAAAGATAACCTCTGCCTTCATCATGCTTTGAACTTAACAAAAAGAAAATAACACATATGAAGAAAGTCATCAACTAAAGCCATTATAGCAATATTTGCTAACAATCTAGATGAACAGGAAGAGTTCTAATTACTTTTGGTCTTCAGAGTAAGGTATGACTAGGTGAAGTTGATGTAATTCCATCCACAGCAACCTTATTTGAGCTGTACAGACTTACTGTGGTTAAAATGTGATTTCTGTTAGGCTTAAAAAAATATTTTTATAAAAGTGTTGGGGGTAATGGAAAAGCATGCCACCAGGTTGGCTCTATTCAAAGAGGAAAGAAAGTCCTCTTTGTGAGATGTGAAGGTGGGGAGGGAGTGGTGTAAAGTAGATGAACGCAGGGATTATTGCAATCTGATGAGCTTTGTGCTCCTGGGGGAATGACGGGTCAGGGTCTATTACAAATAGGGACAACAATATCAGCACCTTTTTTTGTATCAACTTGAGTAGTCACAACCTCATTAGATGAGTAGGTCAGGTTTGATGAATCCAAGGTGATACAAAAGCAGAAAAGAGGCGCCAGAGGAACACAGACGAAAAAAGAATCGAGACGGTAAGTCAACATCAGGAATGCTGGAGGTGCAGGTCTTCAGAGTTGAGCATTTATGTTACAGAGAGTGGCAGGAACACTTAATTACCTAGTCACCTCCCCAGGCTCCTTTTCTATCTGACCACGGCTTGGGAAAGAAAAAAAAGAAAAAAGAGGATCTTGTTTAACCTCTCAAAACCCCCTCACATGATTCCTTTTATTCTAGAAGGAATCTTTTATTCTAGAACGACTTTGTACCAACAGCAGGACCAAGGCCAGAAATAAGGGCCTGGATTGCTAAATCTTCAGGATCAGCTTTGTCTGCTTCCTGAAACACATCCGCTTGAGAAAGACAAGGGACAGCGGAAGAGGTGTCCAGCCTACTGTTCAGCTCCCAGAAACTGTAGCCCTGATAAGCTGACTCGAGGAAGGAGTAGACAGGTGTTAGGAGTGGGGAAACCTTGATAAGATTTAATTATCAGGTGATTCATTTCCCTAGAAAGATGGTTTCACAGAGAACTGCTCCTCAATAGCTTACTGTCCTGCCAGAGAGCAGCCCTAATCAGGTTATGAGCTGTTCCCTACAGATGCAGGTCTGCTACTATTTTGTAAGATGCATTCATAAAGAAAGGGCTGGAGGTAGTTTGGGCAAAAGTGTGAGGGATGAGTCCTCTAAATTGCAGGTATTTTTGACCAAATATTTTGCAGTCTTTCATATCATTCCTTCTTTATTGCCATAATAATTTTAAGGACATACTCATTTATCAAATACATATAAATCTTACCTAATAGAAAGTGTAAGGTAAACATAGTGATGGATATTGGGATGAACCAGGCAGATGGCTCTTTTCACTTAAGCAACTAATAGTGTCACCTAGAGTCTGACAGTGGAAATTAAAAGTACCAAAAATCCCCACACAAACAGAAAAATAGTGCAACAAATGTATTATTAAAATTCAGAGGAAGAAAACTTTACTTCCAGTTCATTGGAATTCCAAGAAGTTTTCAAGTTGATTCTAAATGAAGAGACAGAGTTCAGACACATCCAAGTTGAGAGAAAGGGCACGGAGGGTGGGGGGAATACTGTGAGCAATAGCAGGGAGCTGATGTTCAGTTCTGCTCAAGTTACAAGGATATGTTCCCACTTCACTGGAGTGCTAGGTCAGAAAGAAAAACTGGAGCCAGATTATCGAACAACTGTTCAAAATGAACTGTATTTGATGCGCATGCAGGGAACTGTTGAAGGTTTAGGAGTATGTGAGTGACATAACCCAAGCTGCACGTTGGAAGATGCCTTTGGTGGTGGTGATGGGTTGACTGCTATGAGAAAAGACTGGAGACAAAAAGAGAGGTTAAGAAGACATCTGCATATTAGTGCTGTACAAAGCATGGATCTGGAAATGGAGTATATAATTAGTTTACTCATTTCAAGAGAGCATTTTCATAATTATCCTTTGGAGTTGCAAAGAATACTCTTCCTCTCTGCCTGTCTGGCTTAGAAATTGCCCTCATATTGCCCTGGCAACCTCAACACCTTCAAGGAGGTTCTTTTTTATACAGTTTAGTTGGTCTTACATACTTACAAACCCAGTTTTCTTTATGAGTGACTTAACCAATGTTAGTAGCTGTCTTAAAAATACTTCATCAGAGCCAGCCCCGGCTGAGTGGTTAAGTTCATGTGCTCTGCTTTGGCAGTCCAGAGATCTGTCAGTTTGGCTCCTGGGTGTGGACCTAGCACTGCTAATCAAGCCATGCTGAGGCAGTGGCCCACTCAGTAGAACCAGAAGGACTTACAACTAGAATATACAACTATGTACCAGGGAGGCGTTGGGGAGAAGAAGAAAAACAAAGAAGATTGGCAACAGATGTTAGCTCAGGTGCCAATCTTAAAAAAAGGAAAAAAAATCATCATATCCAACAAATTTCATGACTTTTAAAAATAGTGAAATATTATTATAATAATTGTGGTTACCAAAACAGTTCAGTTATTTTGCCATTCAAATTTTTTTTTGAAGTTGTTGTTTTAATTTCAGGGAATTTCCATCATGAGTATTCAGAATAATTTTCTTTTTGAAATCGGAATTCCACTGGCCTTTGATAATGTTTTGGTAAATATAGGAAAAAGTTAACATATGTTTGTAACAACAAGAATAACACGGAAGGCTGACTAGATCAGGGGAATGAAATTTAGAAGGACACAGAGAAGATTATATCAAAAGAAAGGAAAGGGAGAGAGAAAAAGTCCTGACACGCATTGGAAAACTTTTGTAGTGTACAAATTTTCTACATTTCTAGGGTGAAGGAGAAAAAGAGGCAAATGATTTAATTAAACTAAATTAAAATATTTTTATTGTAAGGTCAATTGAAAACATAACAGGAGAATAGAGAAAAAGAGAGCATAGAAAGAGGCATAAGGAAAGATGCAGAAAACAGAATGAAAAAGAAACAAAAAACATAAATAATAATGGAGACAGAAAGAGACTACAGCAAAAAGGAAACCGAAGGCAAACTATGGAAAGGATACATGCATTGCAAAAAGTCAAGAGTATGTCCAAATACGCCAGCTGTATAACTCCGGGAAGGTTCAACTTGACATTGTGCCACCTTAATTGACTTACATATTTTTAAACATTTTAAAAGTATCCTTTTAAAATGCACTTAAAGTAAAATTCAAGTCTATAAAACTCTGATTCTTAAATTTTTCAAAATGCAAGTCTTAATCAATCTTCCTTCCATAATAAATTGTTTTATTATTCATTTTGAACTATTATTCTTTTTGCTTAATTTTTGGAGGGAATATTTTTAAATCAGCAATTGCTTTGAATATACTAGAACGAGTTAGTTGCTCATATTGTTAAAAAAGTAACCAGATTCTAAACAAAAAAAAATTTAATTGTAAAGTTGAGAAATGTAGGTCTATTTAAAGCTGAGATGACAGTTGTTGAGCATTGTGATGTATCATCTTGACATGAACTGAATGGGGTAGATTAGTGACTGACACCAGCAGTGTCAGAATTTACATTACAGCACACACAAACTCCATGGAAATATACTAGTAGCACCCACAGTAAGCAGTGACGAGTAATGAGATAAAAATTGACAACGTCAATAGTCATAAGACCTCACAATCAAGAATAATGAATTACACATGTGTACATATAGGTGTATATTCATAGATATATACATAATGAAATATATTTTTCATGCCTTCCATCAAAATTAACCGTTGTGTGGCAATAAACGCTTTGAACACATAGAGATTAAATTAATTTTGGTGTAGATTAAATGTAGACTATGTTTGCCGCAAAGCACAATGACAAAGATGGTGTTATAATAATCCTTTAGAGATGAGGAGATCTGAAATACATGCTTTTCCTACTTTACATTTAAATATGACCAAAAAAACCCATTTTTATTTTTCCAACTTTTTCCCCTTAAATAATACTGGGCTAATTAAGTTAACCTTTTGCACACTTGATCTAGAAATGCTTTGAGCATTAGATAAAAAGTGCTTTTCTCTGTACTGTAGCTATCTCATATATTAGAATTTTTTTTTTTTATAATTCAGAAAGGATGACATATCTGCTTTTGAACTTTCTTTGGAAATTAGAATTTATGAGAGAAAAACTCACTGTGTCTTTCTTAGTACTGTTTGGTTAGTAATTATGAAGCAAGGAAAAATCTCCTAAGTGATGTTAGTGCATGTTTAAAAAATGCTTTGAAAAATATTGTTGTAAGAGTAAAATTTAACACACTGTTGCAAGTGTATATGCAGACTCTTTTTGATTTGTGCATTTTTTTCAGGCGATAGTCTTGTATTCTTTTCCTATTTAATTTGTTTTTTTAAGAAACAATGTGAAAAATATTGTAGACCCCTCTCTGTAGTTGCTGAGGCATCTGAGGTCGACAAAGGAATTTCACTCAGTTCTGTGGATTAGTACCCTCTGCACCAGCAAGCTCAGAAACCTGATGTACAGCCAGACAGAAAGCAGGGGGCGTGGCGAGAGACGTGGCTCACAAGTCCTATTCAATCACACATTGGTGGACAACTGGCAGCGCTGGCCTCTGCAGTGGCAGTGAGGGGCACACGGAGGGTCTGACCACCAGTAAGCCTTAGCGGATCAAAATGAAAGATGGTGAGGAAAGAACAGTGGGATGCAATCCAGGAAAACCAAAAAGGCATTCAGCTTTTGGCAGCTGAATCCTTAAATAAAAAAGATTGCTGTGAATTCGTTTTACTTTCTTTTTCTGGTGGAGTGGTGGAGCTTCCAGGCTATCAGAGAAAAAACAAACGATTCGTAATGAATTAACTCCAAACCAATCATACACACATGCACACACACACATGGCTTTATCTTTTCCATTATTTGCCCTTAGATTAAGATCTAATTAATAACTATATTAAAATAAGTCAGTGTCTTTTTCCATATTTAAAACTATTTCTCGAGCTTTACTGCTATACTTCAGATATTCTGGACACAAAATTCACACATTTATGCTTCAATTATATATTCTGTATATATATATATATGATATATTTACAGTATAAGAAGGAATCTTGGATTTTACATATAAAATGTAAATTGTGTGAACCAAACTACAATTTTTACAGTTACTTCATTGCTGACATATATATGTATGCATGTAATACACTTTAGATGTCCATGCATATCATCTCTCTCCTGTCTAGATTTGTATTGTAGATGGAACCTTCAATGAATCCCTAGTCTGGTTCAGTTCTCTTATTGCAAAAGACTAGATACATTTGTTTTTAGCAAAGCTGCAACTTTCAGTTTGAAAACCACATAAAGAAACTTATATAAAGTTAAATATGCCAACAGAGGGAAACTAAGAGTAAATAAGTCATTCTTAAAACATGAAAATAGAAAGGAAAGACATAAATACATAGGTATATTACATTCCATAATTGAAAGAAAATATTATTTAGAATATGGTAAGTGAGGTTTCTTTTCTACTTACTTAGATGTTTTTACATAGTTCTTTCTGTTCCTCAAGAAAATATTCCCAGAATAATTTTCAACTTTTCCAATACCTCTGTTTCATTTTAAACCCTATTTTACAAAATATCTTACGCTGACATCACTTTCCACATTGGATCAATTATCTAGTCTGAATAAACTTTAATTGAGCCATTTAAAATATGTGTGGCTGTTGTGAACTGAAATAGGCAGGTAGTTTATCTCATTAGTGTTAATTTAAATGTTCATGGTTTTGCACGTTTTTATGAGCAAGAGTGTATGTTTTTATAGTAAGCCTTTAGTCATTTTTTTAAAAGAATGAACAAACAAGATAGATTTTGAAAATCATTTATTAGATGCCAGTATCTGTTTTCTGAAATGTATCAAATTATCAAAAGTGCACTTATTCTTATCTAACTTTTAATGGGCTTAGCAATAAATGATAATCTGAATTCTTTTTAATTCATTTAATTTTATGGCTATTTGTATTCGTTAACCTTACATTTCTCAGGCATTTTTCAAATTTTAGCTAGCATTATTTCAAATATATTTACTCTAATGCACAGAGAATTCTTTGGTGAATGTCTGTCAAATCCAACATTTGACTTGCTTTTCCGTGTTCTCAAAGTTAAAACAGAAATAGCAAAGGAAGATAAACTTATTTTAAGTATTTTTTTAAAATTTCTGATATTTATACTTCCACTCGTGCAAGCTGTTGTTGCTGTTTAGGTTTGCTTTGGTTTGGTTTCTCTGACACCAGATTTTCAGATGCGTAATTATTATTTCAAAGGGAAATGTTTCAGCTTCTAGTAGCACCTCTCTTTTTATGGATTGTCTTACAAATCAAAAGTACATCCTTTCACAGGCTGACTTGAGCTGGCCAATTGTAAATGTATTTATTTTCCTGTCATTGTTATGCATTTAAATAACCAATGGCTCATGAATTTTAGTTTGCCCTTATCTTTTGCTTATTGCACTTAAGATGAAGCACTGAATATGAATGCTAGCATTCCCGAGGAAATAGAAATGGTCTTGCTTTTAAAGTACATTTGGTTTTAAAGAGGAATTCTGATGTGTGAAGATACTCATATGAATATCTATGTGTGTGTGTTATAAATGAAAGTATAAGTATGTGTGGATGTGTGGATATGAAACAAAAATCCTCTTCTGGGTATTTTGCCTTAACGACTTCAACACAGCACCATTTGCCCAGTTGGACACACCCAGACATACTATCATGCACTAGTATGATAAGCTTCATTATTTCTGTTTTCCCTTGATCTTCTTTTCCTAGTTCCCAAACAGTGTGTGTGTGTCTTAATTTGTGTGTAAAATATGCATATCTTTAATACTGTTGCATTTGTGTATACTATTTAAATAACTTTAAGTGCAAAATAAACTAGTTAGGGAAAGAATATTTAAAATAATATGTATCAATAAGACAAAAAGAAATGCATTTTAGAACATATCTACATATACTCAAAGCAGACTAACAAGTCTAGTATTCAGATCACTTAAGGAAAAATATATTTGCTTCAAACACGTTAAAACAGACACTGTTGTTGAGCCAGCAGTATTTTAAGAGAGTTTTGTTTCTATATTTTGTATTTCTACATCTAATCTTTTCAGACTTTCTTCTTCGGAGCCATTGAAAAATGATAATATTAGAGTACTATTTATGTGCTAGGCACTCTGTAAGTACTTTTCTAATACGTTAGATATTATTATCCCCGTCTTACAGGATGGTTAAGAAATCATCCAGGGTCACATAGCTACTAAGTGGCAAATCCAGATCTCAAACCAAAGTTTATGCTCTAAGCATTATAATATGTGGCATATGCTGGAAACAACTGAAACTCCCTATCCAGAATTTAAATAAGAATGCTTTTGTTCTGATGAAAAAAATAAGTAAATATAGAATGAGAATATCATTCTATATTAGATGGGAGACAAATAAATATTGCTTTATTTCCCTCCTAAGAATCAGTCAGCTATTATTCAGAAAATTAGAACTTTCAACTTGTCTCTAAAGTCTAAGAACTTTGTAAGGCATAATTTTTTGGATTTAAAGTTCATGGTACTATATTGTATACATACATATAAATGATGTATAAATAAGCTTATTATCAATAGAGATAGAGATATCAATAGAGATTTCTAATGATCTCAGAATTGAGAATTAGATAAAACATTTTAGAATGTAAATATACAGTATCACACTGAAATGTATAATTTCTTAGGAAGCCATTCAGTAGAGTCTATCCTTTCGTATAGCGCACTATATCAGATCTTCCTTCCCTTGTCATGACAAGGTATCTCCTAAATAAGCAGAATTCCTATTTATGTCAAATGGCAAAGGAGGCAAAAATCTAGTCCCATAAATGTATAGAAGAGTCTAACTCAATGTATAGATTGAAATTATATAATTACCTTTCTGGTAAATTTTAACAAATTGCAACCTCCTCAATGAGTTTGAAAAATAGCACAGTAAGCACTGTGGAAAAATAATTGAATTACATTTAAAAGTTTCCTGTGCCTACTGTGTAAGGCACTGTCCTAGTGCTTAAGAATGCATTGAAATTTACCATTAACGCACTAAAAAAATGTTTTTAAAATTAAATTTAAGTCTACTGCAGTCTTTGAAAGGCATATTTTAAAATTTTCCAAAAGCTTTACAGGATTAGAAATTCTTATTTCGATATGTAACATTATTCTCAAAACTGCTAACTTTCGCTTTACTTCAGACAATTGCTTTACAACTCTGAAAGTTCGTAACAAGTGGTTGTACTTAGAACAGCAGAATTCAATTTGTGAAATATTCCTCTCAAAAGAATTGTCACTAAACATGACATTATATGGCAGTCAGTGGACAATCCACCCAACATGTTCTCACTTTGTGATAAAATTACTATCACAATTGCTAGTTGCAAAAACACCTATATTATATGTGGTCTATGCTAATCACTTTGATCAAAGGACAGGTACAAAATACTCTGTGTCATTTAGCATATATACCTTGCCTACTTTCGACCCAGATATTCACTGTAGACACACAAGCATACTACACTGAGGAAAACAAGGTTTCATCCTTACTAAAAATACGTTTGCTTTCTTAATAGCCATATATTTCAATGCTAATAGTGTCTATCCTTTTAAAAAATTCTATGGATCTTAATGACATTTTTTTTTGTGTAAATTTACTTCTAGAAAATATTGTTTAAATTTTTCCATGAAAAAAGTTCATTACCATCATTCTCTTTATATACGAGGCCACAGACACATTGGGAGTTGGGAGTGGAGCTGCCTTCCTACAGTTTCAACTTACTGATGGTACAGGCATTAGAATTCAAAGTTGCCAAATTCACCCAGCATCCTCCTCTCCTTGTCCTCAAAAACAATAAATTACTTAGAGTCAAGAAAGAAAACAATTTTAAGGTAATAACTTTTTCAAACTTCTGTAAGTTATACAATCATTATCCACATGCTTAGTCTGCTTAGTCCTTAGAGGTGTTTGAAATAATTTGATCCTATATACTGAAGTGTGAAAGAAATGAGCTTTTTAAAATTTTTATTTTTTTCTTCAATATGGGTAAAATTTCTTGATAAAAGCAACAATTTCCTGACTTCAACTGTCAGAATAACATAACAGTTCAGATGTTTAAAGGTAGCCCACAACTATTAAGATTAATGTGTATGGCTGATAAGAAAGCATAGTCTTGTTGTAGGTCAGTTCGCGTGGCTCTACATCGCGGTTGCAGTGCATCTATTAAGAGACAGATGAGCTTGGCTAACAATGAAAAAGACAATAACATTCCACTGACAAGAAATAAAACGAATAATCTTACTTTTGATTGTTAGAAGGATAAACTTACTTGTAATAGATTTAACAAATAATTTTTTTCTTGCTTAATAAGATACTGGCCATTACAAGAAATAAAATAATCCTGATTTCTTTTTACATTACCCATTTGTTAATAAACATTTTCACTGTATATATCATATGTAAATATACATTTTAGCAACTGCTCTTCCCTTCTCTATTTCCTACAATAATACCTACCATGATTGAGTACCTGCTATGTATTTCTTTAATTCTCCCAGAAACCCTGCCAGACAGATATTTCCAATATCCATGGAGTCCCAAAGTTCCAGGGCAATGTGTGTGTCCCCAGTGTCACAGGGGCAAACAGTAGCAGACACAGGTTTGAATCCAGGACTGTGTGGTTCACTCCATGGTCTACAGTGACTCCCTCAAGTTCTACAGCACCCTCCTTTCTACCTGCAATCAGAGTCTCATTTAGTCTCATTAACAGTAAGGTGAAGATTATAGGAGGTAAAGTCTGTATGTCTAGTCCTTAGCACACTGTCTGGAACTTCATACAGTCAACAAATGTTAACCTATTATTATAACCATTGCAAGAACATGCATTGAACTCTATCTTGTTCCACACCAACACTACCAGTGAAATTAATTAAACTGGTTCATGCTAAGATATGAACGAGTGTTAAACATTCTCCTTGCCCCTGCCTTCCTATTAATTTATCCAAAATTTTCCAGAAAGATTTATTCTAAAGTAGAACTTGATAACCCAGTGATTAATAGCAGGTAAGATAACAAGGGGAAACAAATAGTTCAAGGAAATATTGGTTAAAATTATTTGAAGTGAGTGGCAATAAAAGATACGGTTGAAATAATACTATAAAACAACAAAATCTGTTTTTAATTGAGCACTTTAGATGACAATCTATAAGTAGACATGCACTGATATATCTGTATCTACACCTATATCTGTATCTATATATGTATATATGTGCAGATACACACACGCCACACTGGAGATCTCTCTTTCTCTCTATATATACATGCCTATGTGTATAAATATATATCCACTGCATGTACAGCTATGCACACACATGTTTATGCATGTACATCAAAGTGTATAATCTATGCATGTATATCAAAGTCTATAATCTTTCAGTCTTATTATACGGAGACAGCTATGCCACAAATCAGATCATATCTTAAAACACAAGATTTATCTAGTGAGATCTGTTGTAGCACTGATAACTAAAAGGCAGGTGTTAGACAAATCCTCAAAATCAGTGTTAAAAGGACATTCCACTGAATCTATTTTTTACACGTAATTTATTGCCAACATTTTATGGCATCATTATTTTATAAAGGTGATATAATCATTTCTTGCTATTAAAATGTAACTTTTTCTTAACATACCATATATTATGATCACATCTATGTGTGTCAGAAATAATACTGCTAAGTTTAAAATGAAGAAAGTATGCGTGTTCCTGTTTTTGTTGACAACAGAATTTGTCATGTAGCCTTAGATTTCCGGATGGAAGTGTCATTCTGAAAGTCATCACTGGAGAATTAGATAATTGTATTAAAAAGCCATATCTTCACTTTCTTAATACTAAACACGTTTTGCATATTTTAATGAATTCTGTACACTTGTAAACTAAACTGCTTTGATTGAAAGTGAAATTTGGATGCACTCAAAATTCATAAAACATTTTCCAATAAGCATTTCTTTTAGCAATTCTTGGAATTCAGAGTTTATATCTCAATAATATCATACCGGCATATTTGCTTTTGAGGTTTTTCTTCAATTTTGCTTTTACTAACTGTATAAAATTCCATCTAACTACATACAGGAGAGCTAAGAAAACATTTCATGGGTTTAAAACTAGACAAAATCCTGAGTATTTTATGAACATAGAATTCTGAAGCACAAGTGGGATCTAAATTGAAATATTAATTTTTCCAAATAGTCAATCATAATGTATACTTGGAGCAAATAGTTTAAGTTTATATTCATATCCTAGTTTATTGTAAACATGGCAGACCAATTCAAAATAGCCCATTTTTTTCATTAATGTTAAATTAAATGAGTAATATGCTTAAGAAAACGCCTCAGTGAACAGTTTTAATATTAAAGTTCTGGATCAACTAATTTGGTGACAGATATACACATTAACAGACATACGAATCAACGAATAGATGGCTGGATAGATGGATCAATCGATTTGATCTATCAATAGATAGTTACACACACAAAGGGAGGCAGGAAAAAGGGAAGGATCATTTAGTAGGTTTTGAAACTTCAGTTAAATTTAACAGTGGATTTATATTACTTAAGTTAGAGATGTAAAATATGATGTCAACTTTGAAAGTGCTTGTGTTTTTAATATATTTAAATTTCAGAGCAAAGACTGTGGTTGTAAATTGCACAATATACTTTTAAATAGACTTTTCTCTGGAGTGAAAATATTTCACATTTTTCAACTGTACATTTCTTAGTCATTGATCAATATACAAATGTGGCTTTATAATTTTTAAGGCCTTCAGTTATTATGCTATGGATACCTAATAATTACTTTATTTCCTCTGCATAGGGGCTAAGTTAATACGGAAATCTGACTTAATTAGGTCAGACAATCCCCCAAGGTAAGCGGCCATCAGGATCTTTCCAGGAGAGAGAAAATAAATGAAGGAGGTGGTGGCCAGAAGAAAGGGTAGGGGAAGACAGAGGGGCAACGATAAGCTTGTGTATGTTTTTACCTTGTTTTGTTTTGTTTTAATCTTTGGCAAATAAACTTACCCAGGTAAAGAAGGTTGATGCCTCAAGGCAAGAGAAATATCATTTCTGGAACACTGAGTGAGTTAAAATGAGGCTGTGTTTGCCACGGCCACTAGTCTGCTCTCATCAA